>NW_019104050.1:7206-173863 GCF_001856785.1 Myzus persicae | reverse complement strand
AGAGAATATTGTCGTACCGAAAATGTATGAAAATAATATAAATTTAAAACTGAATTTCAATGAACTAAACCGTTATGAATTTGTCTATATGTAATATTACTAATAATTTATTCCATTGCCATTGGCGAACGATAAATATATCTTGTCGAATTCAAGCAAAAATAATAATATTATAATTTTGGGGCGAGCTCAATGTAGAATGATTGATTTCGCAAGGCTATATTATAATCGCTACCTGACCGCCAGACGAACCGTTTTATATTATTGATAATCATTAATAATAGTGTCAGATGAGAATATTGTATAATAATAATATATTAGGTATGCATTGGAGTACTACGAACTGTATCGTAGATATTTACGTCAAACGTCTCTATAAATTATAAAATTATTTTGTAATATCGGTCCAATGACGGTGTTAATGCGTTTTAGGATGGTACTGGATTGACCCAAACTTGGGTATGCCATACGATGCCGTGTACGTGTACTGTAACATGAGTAGCGGAGGAGAAACTTGCGTATTTCCAGACATACACTCAAGTCAAATGCCGAACATCCCGTGGCGTAAGGAGGGTGACAAGACGGACTGGTATTCAAATCTCAGGGGTGGTTTCAAAGTAAGATATTATTGAAATACGATAATATAGTAAACTGCGCTCGTCTGTGTCGTGTGTGGCGTGTGCGTAGATGTCGCAGCAGGTATTCAAAAATATTATAAAATAAAAAAAAACAACGTTTGCCAAATCGAATTACATTTTAATCGCCATGATTGCTGGGGCTGCGATTTTTCGGGTAAACTTTTTTCCCCGCGTTAGCTCGCCGCCATTTGCCACACATCACCGTCGAATGATGCGTCATAAAAAATCGTTTTATGTTTACCCCGGTGACAGCATCACCGGAAATCCATCAGCATACTTTTGAGGACAGGATCTCATGTAATAGTTATATTTGAACATTTTAATGTAACCTACTCCTCGGCCGTTATATTGTGATGACGACTGTTGCGGCTCGGGTACGATATTTGTTATAGGACGATGGAAGAATGTTTTCAATAATTCATAAATAATAAATTATTTATTAATTTCCATTGCGCGCAACTTTACTATCGTTATTTTATAATTATTATGACATTTATCATGTATGTGTAATGTGTATGATTTAATTTCATAATATATCATTTCATTGAATTTTCCAGAAAAAATAATTGCTAAAAAATGGAAAAAATATTCAAATAATAATCAATAAAATGTCATTACTTATTCGCTATAGATGCTTACAATAAATTGTATTGTAATTTTTAATCCTAGATCTTCGTATAATCAGGATTTTTTAATCGATTTTTTGTCGATTACGCTTAAATAAACAATTTGATTTCCATTAATAATTATTCTGTATATGTTTTGAAGTGGGTAATAACTTATAGCCATTTTGAGTACCAAATTAAAATAGAAAAAAAATTTATGTTCTCATTAAATGAAATACTAAAAATTCAGTTTTTACATTCATGTAAGTACCTACTTACATATAAAATAAGATATTTATACTCATTTTTATGGAATTGAAAGATGTGTAAATGGTAAAAACTATGCTAACAAAAAACCACTCAAAAATATTGACGAACATACTGTATGTTCGATAGATAAATATTAATAAATGTAAACATTTTTTTTTATTGTTCGTACACAAATATTATTTTCTGATGCATTTTTTTACTTATTCCTAATATAAGGCCTTTAAATAAATGGGTGAAGCAAGAAGTGTTGTATAAATCCCAGAGTGTTCCATCTAACATTTATCATCGTTTGACGAATCTTAAGCAAGGTATCTTATAAGAAGATTAACGCAACACCATATTATCATCCTTTTTGGTGTAATTTCGAGTCTTCGGTTTTAATACTGTAATTTATTGAACACATTCATTACTATAAACACGTACACATGAAGCATGTACATTTATTAGGTTTATAGTTGTAATCTAATTGTACGAAATTACTCATCATTGTTTAACGATTTAGTTTTAATTATCTATTTCATATAGACTCACTATATAAAACACATTACAAGTTAATATTTTTCTTTAATACACGTCTCATGGGAAATTAAAAACAACTCTTAAAATTCAAAAAAATAATTAAGATTAATGTTGTGGGATTTGAAAAGCACTTGTATAATAATCAAAATAACACTCACTGAAATTTATAAACTCTTGTATATTTTCTAAATGATTCTAAACACCACCTTCATAGTTAGCAAATATCAACAAGTTACAATAACTCAAGGGTCATGTTCTAAAATAATTTTTTTAGAGATCCGTAGTATGCACTTTTTTTATTCACAAACAATATAAAAAACAAACTACAATAACTTTTTTTGCATGTTAAGATATTTTGTTCTAAATAAACATTGAACTATTTTTAATAAAACTTAAGTGTACGGAGTACAGTGTTGTGCTCTACAATTCTAAGTACAACAACTTTACTTTTTTTAAAGAATTGTAAGTGAGCGAAATTCATCTATTATTTTCATAAACTTACTATTAAAATATTATAACTTAACATCATAATTTTAAACATATAATAACCCACTTTATTTATAATCAGCATTCATAATTTTGTATAAGATTAAATAAAACTGAATTTACTGGAAAAAATTTAAAATACTATTCTTATTGTACTAATTCGTGGAAATGAGGCAGGTAGGATTATTATTTTACTCCAAGTATTACTTATTACGAGCACATTGCTTTTCCAAATATCTTTTTTAAATTAAATAGAAAACATTGAGCTGAATCTCAAATATTTGAGTCAACTGAGCTTCTTTTAATTATCAATATAAATTTGAAAAATCCAACCGATTGGTTGGATCGATTGATTGTATAATCTTTAATAAAAATGAAAAACAAAATTAATAATCATAAAATCTCTAAAAACTTTTCTTCAACTTAAAAGTTTTAAATCTACAGGATTATATATTGTAGGAGTCTATTGTTCAAGAATATTATCTTCGCAAGTTCCTTATTGTAGTTAAAACTAATTTAATGTAAAATTCCCAACATCTATTCCGTACATCAATGCCAGTAGCAATTAACAATACTTTTACAAACTAGCTTTTTTATTAGATTAAACTATTGTTATTTTTCCAACACGTCTTGACGATAGCTCCATAAAATCACAACAATAATACTAAAAGATTCAATCAACTTTAGTTATCTCAGTTATACTTAGTAATCAATATTCGACATTATGTATAAAATATTCATAAATAAATATGTATAATATTATACAAAATAAATATTACATCTCATACTATTTTTAATTCCATTTAATATAATACCTATATTTTATTTATGAAATTAAGAAAATTTTAACACAAATATCTCTTAGGCATTTTCTACAAAAAAATACATTTTGCATTCTTATTGGCTAATGCATCTACTATTTAAAATTACATTATTATCCATCTGCCTCTTCTAAACTATATTTCTATATAATTTTTAGAATACTTAGTTTAATGTATGTTCATTAAGTTATTCGAAAATACTTAAGTTTCTAAGACTGTAATACAATATATAAATGTTTAACCAACAATGGATTTTGGGAATTCTTGCGTGGGTAAATGTTCATCTATTATTATGCTTTTCAAGTTGGTAAAAGTCAAATTAATTTTTCAAATTCTTATTTAAAAAAATTTATGATTTATGTATAGACAATATAATATGTATCTTCAATAGTATTATTGAGAAATTCATATACTTTTTAATAAATATTTTGACAATCAACCGATAATAACCTTCTAAAATGTCTTAAAAGCAGCACTTCATCACTCTTTCATTGAAAATAATCATTGTCATCTATTTTATTACGTAGTAACGTCAAATCTACAAATTCAAAGCTAAAAATATATCAATATCGTAGGAACCAATTTAATAATTGTCGAAAAAGACGATAAATTAAAAATGATTTTATAATAAGTAGAATTTCATCAATTTAAATTTATATACATTTAAAAAAAAGTTCAAGGTTTAGTATTCAATATTGGAAATCATTTCAAACTAATATCAAGTTATAAACCTGGGTTGTTTCGGGGTGTTTTCCGACCAAATCTTATCGTTACAAAAAGCATGTTGCATTTTGGCTACAAATATTTTTGCCACCCACAACACAGAATTATATTTGCTATCAAAATGTAATATTATGGTTTTTATTTGGTGTGAATTGTTCAAGTGTTTGAATAAAACAATACAATATGTCATTCAATGTATGAATTACCTTACTGTGGATAGATACAGTAAAACCACAATAATTTCGCTAAAATGTATATTTTGCATTGTTATATTGTTAATAGATTACTTACGAAACTGTGGGACCAGTGCAAATGAACTTCCTACGACTTCTCAGCCAAAATGGATACCAAAACTTCACGTACACGTGCATCAACAGTGCTGCGTGGTTCAATGCAAAGTCCAACTCATACGACATGGCTGTCAAGTTTATGGGAGAAAATTCGATACAATTTTCGTCTGAACAAGGATCACCAAAAGTGGACGTGTTAGTCGACGGCTGCAAAGTGAGTAGAAATCTTTTTGTTTTTTATTAAAGAAATGGGCTCAATACATAGTTTTAAGTATAAAGTAGGTATTACCACCTTCTAGCATTTTGACACGATATTGTGATAATGATAAAACGCTATAACGAAATGAGGAACATCCTGCAGTTGAGTGGTTGAGAGCAAAGTCTAAACATTTCATTTTAGATATTAAGCAAAGCGACAAATGTATTGATTTTACTATGATGTGTGGTTTTATAAGTGTGTATAATATGCGTGTGTGTGTGTGTGTGTGTGTGTGTGTGTGTAACTGTATACAATACATTTAAGTATCTAATACATATTTATTACATAAGATATGAAAATTGAATACAAGATTTCTCATATGTTGTTATTAGTGAAGTAAACAATTAAATATAAATAAATAAAAAGTTCATCTTAAGTCCAGATATTTTTTTAACAGCACCTGAAGGAAAAATTCTCCAAAATTACGAATACTTTAAAATTATTATGAGTTAGAAATTATTCNGTGTGTGTGTGTGTAACTGTATACAATACATTTAAGTATCTAATACATATTTATTACATAAGATATGAAAATTGAATACAAGATTTCTCATATGTTGTTATTAGTGAAGTAAACAATTAAATATAAATAAATAAAAAGTTCATCTTAAGTCCAGATATTTTTTTAACAGCACCTGAAGGAAAAATTCTCCAAAATTACGAATACTTTAAAATTATTATGAGTTAGAAATTATTCTTTTATTTCTAAAATTTGAAAATTGTATAGAAATATTCTCATAAGTTTTTCTAAACTTTAATATTTATAGCTACAGATTAAAAATGTATAACAATGTTCCACGTAAGTAGTTCATAATATAACCAATAAATCTAAGAAATATATTTTTTTTTATTTAGAAATCAAAATAAATGGTTACAAATTTAATATATAAGCATAGGTTTTTTTTTTAATAGATATATGAAATTTAAATTTAGATGTTTAAACGAAGACAACGATTTTACTTAATTTGTTGTAATTTAAAAATATTATTCGTAGGCACTTGAAATTTTTAAAGTTTATTATTATATTTTATACACACAATGACATTTTCATATTATGCAATGTTTCCGGAAAAAAAATAATTCAACCTAAATTGTATAGCTTATAGTAAAATAAATTACTTCAATAGCAATAATATCATAAAATATATCTACTAATATATAGGTTGACAGACCTTCCTTGTGCAGAATCGTTTTTCGTAGGTATACAATGATTTTATATCAATGAATTCACATTGAACATATCCGTTACAATGACCCACATGACACCTAATGTACAGCAGAGCATTACCCACTTTAGTATTTTATACACATAATGACATTTTCGAATGCGATGTTTTCGACAAAAATTAATTCAACCTACTGTATCACTAATATATAATAGTAAAATAAATTACTGAATTAGTAGTTATATAAATATAATATAGTTAATATACCATGAAATATACTTAGATACTTAATAGTCAGTATATACAGGATGACCCACCATTTCTGATCAGATTCCAGATTCGTTTTCGGTATGCAATTATTTATCATTAAATTCCAATTTTACACAAACATCACAGTGATCTCAATGATGAGGTGCACAGTACACTCCACACCAATTGTACTACAAAACGGTTACTTAATTCAATGCCTTTTTAATTAATTATTGTAATTTTGACAGTTTTAAAATAACCATGTAGACATTTGAATCTCATTGTTAAAATACGTAGGTTTAAGATAAAATATC
The DNA here is from genome assembly GCF_001856785.1 of Myzus persicae. Lineage (NCBI taxonomy): Eukaryota > Metazoa > Arthropoda > Insecta > Hemiptera > Aphididae > Myzus > Myzus persicae. The sequence goes on along the minus strand of NW_019104050.1, from coordinate 167,523 downwards.
TATCAAAAAACATTAAATAATTCCAAAACCATGGGCCTTAAATGCTTTACAAATTTAATGTTTAAACTATGAAATATTTTACTTTTTGTACACTTTTAAATTCTGATGACTCATGTTTATGATAGTATTAATACTACTAACTACAACATTAAACAGTTTAATTGTATTATAATATGTAATTTTAGGACTTTAAACTGTAATATTATAAATTTTTGTTCAAATTAATTTATCATTACCTTTTTAATTATTATTAATTAATAATTTTGAAAATCTTTACTCTTCAATATTTTTTTTAATTGGTATGATTACTTAAAGTACTTATTGTAAAACTATATTATACATGTATTGTTAAAATATATGGTACAAAATATTAAATAAAGCTTAGTTCATAATTGTATTAAACGAAATAATTATAACATTTTTGATTTACAAATTATAATAATAAAAAAAATTGGCTAGCACTAAGGTGAGTGAAGCGAGACGAGTTCCCATAACAAATCTTGTGCCTCATACTTTTTCATTAACAAAACCGTTAAATTGCTATTCTTATTCTCGTCGTTTATTTCTTGTCGTACTTATTTTCCACCGTTTACCTGCCTTCATTTTATTGATTTGCCTTTTTTAAGTTGGCGTACATATTAAATACTTTTTATTTTTCTGAAACGTTTTTTTTTCATTTCTCAGTTCATTCCCAAACCATTTTCTATTTTGTTTACAATCAAACAGCCTTTGCTAAATCTAACTCAGTACTATTATTATTCTGCCCTTGGCGTCATTCGTTATACACAATATTTTATGAAACAAATATACGAACACACAACATGTAAAACTTATCAGATGTAAGAGTTCAGACTTTCAGACCGTTTTATCATCGACCAAATAAACGTATGTTTAAATCATTCTGGTATAATATATTATCGTGATAGTTTAGATGGTGAGATTCTTTTTCAGTAAACAAAATCTCGTATAAATTGCAATAAGACATACACTATTCCAGAACATATTTTTTTGTGAGTTCCTTAACACTCTAATTGTAATAGTAGTTTTAAAATTCTAAGCCACACAATAACGATAGGTGAACAATAATTCATGTAATTGTTCGTGAATCATGCAAAACCATATTTTAAGTGATAGACTGCCTACAAGTGCAAAAGCCAAAAAAAAAGTTAGATACGCATAATATTTATATTAAACATGCAACGTACAATAATACTTTATACAACACTACCGTCTACCACTAACAATAACACAATAACATCGTACAATGTTGTGACTTTCTGTAGGTGTTTTTTTCATAAAAGTGTATAATATGAGATTTTATAAATTATAATATCCAGCAACTTTTGTAAAGATGGAGTTTGCCAAATCGATAAGTACATATTATTATATGAATAAAAGTGATTTTCTAGAAATTCCGGATGTGATATAAATGTACTGATGCTTTTGTCGTAGCTGTTTGTTGAACTGTGAAAATAACTGAGCATTTATTTATCATTCACATAAATTAATATCCTGCATATTCTATATTATTTCCTTGAGAATTATAACTTAGGTATTAAGTCTCCGAACATTTTTATCCCATGATTCAATAAATCTTTTGTACTTGTGTGTCTAATGATTTGTTGAACCTTTTTTCCCTTTTTTCTGGATAATTGAAATTTAATTGACTCTTGTTATTTATAACTATTACACTTGAATCAAAACAGATTTATAATAATTAGGTTGTAATCAATGTTCATCTAAAAATACATCTAATTTTAATTACAAACCGTATAAAATAAATTTAAAAATTCGGAAATAAAGTTCACATAATGTGTGATTAATTTGCAGTTGTGGATTATCATTGATAGGTAAGTACTCATAATAAATCTCAAAATATTTGATTATCTATCATTAAGTAAGTATGTTCAAATTAAAAATAATCACATGTATTTTACTAATACTAATTTAAAAAAAAAATAGATTCCTTACTTCTCAAGAAATTTTGTGCAAAATATTTTTTAAAAAAAATGTATTCTTCACCAAAATAATCAAATCATAATAATGTTAAAAACACCATAGTATGTAGAGTATTTATATCAGAATTACTAATATTTGTTGTGATTTTATGATAGCATCTGTCAACTGCAAATGTTATGCAAAATCATTTTTTTCCTCACAATTAATTAATCATTTTCATTAAATACACAGTATATCATCATAATTGCATTATGTTACGTCTCATTTTTCATAACTGGACTGTGACTACGAGTTTATCCAAAATCCAGAGGTAAATTTTATTCTTAAGACTTCTAAACCAAGTTGTTAATTAAATAAAGTATATAAATCATTTTATTATTCAAATAAGATAATTAATAAAATAAATAAATATTAATGCTTTTTTCAATTGATTAGTAACAAAATTTGATGTGAAGGGCTGATAACAATATAAAATATTTGATATAATAAAATGTCCTTCTTAATATAGGCTGACAGACCGCCTACGCTCATAATCGTTTTTCGTATTCAATAATTTATAACTGAATCCAAATTCAACATATTTATTACTGCGTGACTAACTCAATGACGAAGTTCATTTGAGACTCGATAGCTAGTTATAGTAGTTAGTAAATAGTCGTTATACCTACAGTCAAATAACATTTTTAAGAGCAACATTTACATAATCATCTATCCTTTTCCAAGCAATAATATTTTTACACTTTCTTCAGCAATCGAAACGAATTGAAATAATAAGATGTTGTGGATCTATGAATTGTTGTGTTCAAATGATGAACAATTTTTTTATGTAATGAAATAAATTGTTTTTTCTAGACGAGAAAATCTAAAAGCGAAACCGTATTCGAAATCCGTACCAACAAGTTGGACAGTCTGCCGTTGACAGATTTCTATCCGATCGACTACGGGTTGCCACACCAAGCGTTCGGTTTCGAAGTGGGACCCGTGTGCTTCAAGTAACACGCTCATTCGTCGTCGTTTTATGTGTTAAAAACTATAATTATTATTACTATTTTTTTCTTTTTTTTATTATTTTATGTTTAATTATTTTTATTACTTTTATTGTATTTTAGTGTGATTGAAACCCTAACTTTACAATCCCTTATCGTATATATTTTATATACTTTTTGCAGAGTATTAAACAAATCCATAATTTACGATTTCCACCTTAGTGCATTAATAGATTAACTCGACGATCGATGCATATCATAATAGAGTATAGACGTTTTATTAAAGCCAAACCTTGGAAGTAAAAGTTACTGTAAACTTGAGAGAAAGGATGACAATGACAATGCTCTATGTCATACATTATGCTAAGTAATGAAAATAAAATAACTTATGCAAAATTAATTTTGTTTTGTTTTTATTGCTAGCGATATTAATTTTAAATCGAAGTGCGAATGCTAAATACTTGGTGTCTTACGAATTTACGATGTTCGTCCTCATTCACCTATTATATTATAATATTATTCTAATCTTGCAGTCTGGTTTAGAAGATATAACTCCTTAATAAACTTTTTGAATACTCGTTGGAATAAATAATTCAACATTTTAATATATCTAAGGAGATTAACTCCATATATTTTAAAAGCTCAGATTTTTAAACAATTTACAATTTTTACATATAACAACTTACAATTTTTTTACGACAATTTAAACAAAACTTTTTATTTTTAGTCAAGCTAATACAAAATGCAATAAATAGTTATGACTATCAATAATTTTCCAAAATCGCATTTCAAAATTATTTTATGTTTTTTTGTTATATTGTTGGAGTTTATTATGTGATTAGCAAATTATCATTATGCATTAAATAAAAACGAAATTCGAAACATATAATTGCAAATATGAGGGGTGAAATTTTTTGGGTTATAATATTTTCATAAATTTAATTTATAAAAATAAATTATTGTAGGAAAGAAACATAGCATAACACTCAATGTAATTAAACAAATATTAAATAACAGTTTAGATTTATTTCGTCATTTATTTGTAATTGATACCTATACTATTATTTTTAATTTTGGGTGGAGCAATGAATGTACTGGATTTATTATGATGTTGTGTGTTTATTTTTGATTTTTGTTTCTGAAGTCACTTTTTGAAGTAGGAAAAATGCTTTGATTTTCTACTTTAAATTTCTTTACTTTCTTTTTCTGGTAGAAAATTGAATCTTGTTGGTACTTTCGGGTATCAAAATTTAAATATTTACATTACTCAGAAGTCAGAATCGCTTTTCATAATCGTATTCAATGACTTATGATTAAATTATAATTTAAGACATCCATTGCAGTGACCTATTCAATATCAAGGTACCACATTCCCTAACTGTATTTAATTGATAGATAATAATCCTATAAGAATGGAATTTATAAAATTCATATTATTTGCTTAACGTTAAGCTACTTTTGTATAATTTTTAAACTGCCCACTTAAATTTTATAAATTTTATTCATAAGTCATAACAAATAAATTCATTTTTAATTTAATTTTAAATATTAACCAATAGTTGATTCATTATACTGATTAAGCTGCATATAATGAGGTATCACTACTATTCAGCTCAAGTGTTACTAGTTAACAAACAGATTCGCCAACAACGTCAAAAAGTTATTCACGTCGGTACGTTATAATATGGTGTATTATGGAAATTACAAAATATGTTTCTGATGTTTAGAATATGCCAAGAGGACTGGTTTACTTGCCATGATGAGTGATGACTAATGTGTAGACGAAACTATCTACAATTGAAGATTAAACTAAAACTTTTAACTGTACACAACTTATGTTTAAGTTGAAAACAGTAAAATATATCATCGCTAAATGATTGTAAGTTGGTAAGGTTTGAAGTAAGTATTATCGATTAAAATATTTAAATAGTAAATTATATCAACAGTGTAAAACAGCAATAAAAATATGACATTTAAATCGAATATTGGTTACAGGTTTATAGCTTTATTTATATTTTTGAGTTTTTTTTTGCTGTATTCAATTTTATAATATTTTAAAGCTCTATGGTCACTTATTTTCAATAACCAGTGAATACCCTAATTATTATTTTAGAAAAATAACGATTTTATTAGTTATTCACCTAAATAATAAGACTACCTACTACTTTTTATTTTTTACAATCCGAAATTTGGTTAAATGATTCTTGATGTTCCCTCCATTTCTCTCTGTCCTCTATATATCTTTTTAGTTCTTATTATTCCTTTGTCCTCCATCACTTGTTCATGAAAGGTATTCTAGGTCTTCCCCTTCAAGGTTTGCCTATAATTGTTCCCTCTATTATCGTAGTTATCCAAGGACTATTCCTTATTAGATTTCCTATCTATGTTTTTCACCTCAACTTCAGGGTATCCCTGTTGATTTTTCAGTATTCATTTTTTTAGACCTCACATTGTTTTACCTTTTCTGTCCATTGAATTTGTAACGTTCTTCTCCAACACCATACTTCATAACCCTCTATTTGAGCTTTTTTTTATAATATTGTTCGAATAATATTTTAATGAAGTACGTACATTTTACAAAGACTCTCCTCTGCCAATAAAACAAAATAATATTAACAATAATAGAAATTAAATGATTTTAATTAAATAGGTTGTTCATCGAACTCTGAAATGAATCGTTTTCAAAACAATCAAAATAATACAATGTTTCTTCTACGAATAAACTATGATATTCTCTGAAATCAGAAACTATTTGAGTATGTAGAAATAAATTTTAAACCAATCACTGTAATAAATATTTTTAAAAAAATTGAACAGTTATTAATTACTTAACTTATTTTAACTTAAGTCTTTAACTCAATAATAACTTTTATTCCATATTTTATGATTGTCTAATATTTTAAAACAAAAATAAATATTAATTATTAATATGTATTGTTTATTATCAAAAATAAATACTTTAAGGCTCAGAGTCCAAGCACTTGAAGGATAATAATATCTATCTATTTTAAACTAATATTATAAAATATTATACATAATTTATAATGCATAAAATATTTTTTTACGATATAAGAATTGTAATATTAGTCTAAAAACTAAATACATTTTTATTTTAATGACCTGGTACAACAAACTTGTAAACTTAAATGATATGAGCAAATGTAATGATTAATAAAAACTTTATTTTACTAGTTACATGGAAATTAATTGTTTAAAATGTTATGCAAAAAATAAAAACTTAGAAGTTAAAAACAAAAATGATTATTTTAGGATTAAGGACATATTATAACTTAAAATATTATAATATACTTGTTACACAATTTTATTAAAAATGTATAACAATGGTAGGTACTATGTATTACTAAGAAATTCGTTAAGTCTATTATTGTTTTATTCAAGCTTATTGGACCCAACAACTTTAATATAGGAACGACATTTAAAATTAGCAGTGGGAAGAAAAAACGTTATGTCTATAAAAGAGTTTTATAAAGCGACTGGTTCGAAGAACATACATACCTACGTAATATAAGTGTAGACTGACCTGCTGTGCTGAGAAAAGTTTAATACTCATACAAAATATATTCGATTTTCTCTTAAGCCTCGTCACAATTATTACAATGACTAAACACAAATTTGACCTTATATTCATCAAACATATACACATCAGTACATCACAGTATCACACAATAGTTGGTTTATTGATTTTGCATTGTCTACAAACCATATTATTACTTACCTAGAAGTATAAAATATTGTTAAGGCAGTACAAAATTCAATGAGAAATTTAACCATCTAGCTATAAATAATCGTCACTGTCGATCTTCACAAAGGATGTATCCTGTATTTATAAATATATCTAATAGTGGATGTAAGAGAACCTCAAGAGTAGTAGTAAAATAATAATGACTTACAGAGTTGTTGAAACTTAAATTTACAATTTTAAGTATTTAGGAGAGTTATTATTTTTCCCTGCACCTGCAACAACTTAAACACTGCATTATTTACTACGTAAATAACTTTCGATACCCAAATTTAATTTTTCCAAAAACAAATACACGAACACTCGGTACCTAAGTATGTTTGTTGATTTATTGAATTATAATATGATGTCCAAAAAATACAACAATTACAATGTAATAACGTGCTGGCATACTTTGATTAATGATCCCATAAATAACAAAAAGGTAATACGTCGAAAATACCAAAATGCTTTTGGATTTTATGAATATTCTCAGGAATTGTAATAACTATATAGGTATTATAATATTTTGATACTACTCACCCAATTTACGTGATGTTTTAAATTCCAGTATAATCAACCTTCTTCAAAGTTAATTATGATTTGTACTTTTTCTTGGGAATATTAATTGGGGTGTCATTTTAAAAACTCACAATACCCAATTATCATACTTTTAGAAATTATTCAAATAAAAAAATAGACAAAGAATAAAAAAAATAAGTGAAAAAAACACTAATCTGATAAAAAAAAATTACGTATTTTTATCATCTATCTTAACCAACAGAAATGCAACAATTTCATCACTAATTTGATACTTACTCCGTATAACTCAAATAAACAAAAACTATTCAAGATTTTATAATTTGTAGATGAAATACAAAAATCACATGAATAAGATGCAAATATTCATAATCATAATAATAACGTCATGTTCATTATCTGAGACAGTATTAGGCAAATTGAAATCCAGAGTGATCAAATCACTAAATTCTCGTTACACAATATAAAGCTTAGTGATTATTTTAGCCCTTCGGGATATGTACACCTACACCGCTGTACAATATTAGTGTGCCAACGATAATTCGAAACATTCAATACTTTAGCGTATATATTTACTATACTTTATAGTCGATCAATTTTAATCGGGTTTTATTGTTCATTATGATACGTACTACATAGTACCTACTCATATTAATAAATGCTATTGTTTATTTTTTGTACTTTAGTTTAATGCATACTAAGTGCAACTCAGTTTTTAATAAAAAGGCGATGTTTATAATTTCATGTAAAAAATGTTTGTTGACAAACATATGCATAAGTGCATAACTTCTATAAAAAGACGTGATGAAAAATGTGCAATAGTATAATAATACAACTGTTATTTTTTAAGTCTTGGGAGATGACTGATGTAGAATTAGTAGATATTTATTTCTATTATTAAGAGCTGTATGTAGAAGTTATTACTCAAACAGAAACATCAAAAATAATTTTAAAAAATAATAGCAAAAAAAATGTACAATGAAGTGCGTGAATTTCTCTCTTCTATATTCAAAAAATATGTATGTTAAGACAAAAACCGTCATAATTATGCATTACCTATCTAATGAAAAAACAATGTATCAACTGTCTATTGCTAACTTTTTAGACGATCCTTAATAGATATGCTTAATGTTCTGCCAATTGGGCGTCTAAATTCAAATTTGGAGACAAGTTGTGCAGATGTTTTTATGTATATATTTCCAAAATATTAGTTTGTGGTGATGTATATCAGAATTACTAAGCCTATTGTTATTTCTACCTGATACTGGTACTAATAGAGAACTATACTGTTGATCTATTTTAAGAAGGAATTTTACTGTGTAATCTTTTCCTAATCGTCTTCCCTTTCATAGCAACAAATCACACGATTACTTCTGCTACGTCAGGTTAGACGTTTTGAAAGTTCCCCTAAAGATTTGTAAGGGACAGATGAGATATGAAAATTTGTAAAGTTGAATTTCATCAAAAGTTGCACTATTTCAAGTTCAAACACGGGAAAAATCTAATAAATTATAATGTGCTTAAATAGCAAAATAATTTTTTGAAACCGAAACAATCCTGAAGGTGTTTTGATAAACAAAACACATCAAATATAGAGTTCTAACACATAAATAAACTTTACAGTATATGCTCATTAAATGAAAGGTTAGTTATCGAAATAATGTTTCGAGGGGCTTTATATAATTAATTCCTTTCAAGGGTGTGCACACCATATATATTATATATAGGTACTTGATACAAAACACGTTAGTACTTTACTCGTATATTGAAAATCAAGGTATGTGTTTTTCTGCGGAAAATTAAATCTATGTAATAGCTGAATACCGATTTTCAGGAGTTAAGTACCAAATCAAATTTAGAGCCATGACAATCGAGTAGACTGACGAATTAATGGATGGATGTAGATGTTTTAAATCGTAAGTAAATAATATACGATGAAAAATAAAGAATTACAACTTTTACAACCCCATTTTCATGGCACTAGGATAAATCGTGATTTAGGCATTCTAAGTTCTAACTATACTATGTGAAATATATTTTTACATTATAATATAATTTCAAAAGTGTTTTAATTGATCATAAGAACTTTTTTCGATATACACTTGCATGGTGATCAGCGATCACTGATCAACATACTGTCGAAAGCTTTCCTGCGTAAGTACAATGTCAATGGTATATCGTGGTTCATGTAGCGTTCAAACTGCGCCATATTTAACTCCTCGTATTCATTATATTATATTCACAACGTGTACATTATTAGTTCATCAAATCCGCGATGCATAATCATATTGTAATTAAGTACACAGGTACGCACACGACTAACGAGTTATATTTGGGACAACGTTTACGGGGATGGTCTCTGTGAAGCGCCAAAATATTTACTGTGTATTTTTTATTCCGATAGCTGACTCATTTTACGTGAGTGATTAATATTTATTTATGTCCCGGGAGCCGGTTAAACTTATTTTTTTAGGAAACAACGTACGAAAATACCAAAAGTTGGCCACGGACACAAATAAACCAAGTTACTAACGATTATTCTCCGTTGAATAAAAGTAAATAAAAACTAAACTATTTCGATGAACTGCGTGTGTAATATGCCGTAAAAAAAGTGTGTACATTTTATTTACGTCGCCCTGCTAGTTGAAATTTACGCACGAAATATCGATGAATTCAATTTACCGTAAAAGCGTGTATACATTTATTCTGATAATGTAAGTGAATAAAATTTAGAAACACAGAGTAAAAGTGAATTTCATCATTCAACCTCTAAAAACACGGTAAATCTCAACTAGAAAAAGCTCCTTGTCATTTGTTTCGTGTGAATGTCAACTTAATTTTTTTCCTGAATCAGAAAAGTATCGGTTTTACAATGATTTGTTGTAATTTCGTGTATACATGACTACTATTATATTGTAAAGTACCCATACTAGATTAGTGCTCTTTTTAATTTTAAGCTAATTGGTACTTGAAACTAATTAAGTTTTTTGATTCAACTAATTGTTTCTACGAGTAATAATCATAATAATTTCTTTTTTGTTATACGCCTTAACATTTTGGTAAGTTATGGGCATATTTTACTTTTGACCTATTCGCAGTACAAACTGAATCCAAATCACTACCACTATCAACATTTAAACATTTTTCTGGCACGAAAAATAAACAAAAAGAAACACACATCCGCTCAGAGTCTAAAAAGAGACAGTGTATAAATATAATAAATATAATATAGTATATTATAATAGGACACTCAGGGACGCCATCACTTTCTATTTTATACGGTACATATAACAATAATAATAATAAGTGTACGGTGCAATTTTGAAACTGTCGATTTAGAACGAGATATGTTCAAAGGAGGAAATTAAAAATCGAGACGAACGACATCACGATATACTTTTGATGGTAACCATGGTATATGCTATAATGACTTAAGATCGATCGTCGTGCGTGGTTTATCTACATCGTACCTAAACAATATAATTATTAATACATAATTTCGTTGTCAAGCCTAAAAAAAGGAACACTCACCATAATATTTATGAATCGATCGATTTGATAACACTCAGTGCCAACCAATCGTCGATGTTATTATTAATGCTTGGCATTAATTTAGCAGGTGAATACTCGTATAATACTGGTGGGTCGATTTGGCAATAAAATAAACCATACTCAGTTTTTATTATCCATATAATAATAAGCAGAAAAAAATCTTTTCCGCAATCGCGTCTGCCGCCGTATTGTAAAAAGACGTACGTTTCCCAAACCAGCAAACGGACTTTCCACCAAAAAAAAAATTGTTCGAAAACATTTAGTTTAATAATAAATGAATATTTAAGTAGTATAGTAATACTAATTATTAGTTTGAATTTATTTTCCTTAATTCAGAATTGGTTTTCTTTTACTATTTGCTCTACATGTGGGCATATTTATTGATTTATGTGGGTACTTATAATATTACTATTTCCTATCATGTTGTACAATATAAACTGGCTGATCATATTTTACCTCAAGGTGATGAACTGTGGCCAGAGCACCTATTTAACTGGTTAAAGAAAATCTCCATGAAACCTTCATACTCTACTTCGATAATCTAAACTGTATATGCTCAAATAAATAACCAACATTTTCAGAAAATATTATTCTGCGTCAGATTAATTTTTAACAAACGTTGAATGCCTGAAATAATAATTGCTAGAATCGGTGACTGGTATTTTTTATATTGAATTTATTTCACGCGTGAACAATGATCATGACGTAAACATGATAAAAACAAATTAAACATTAAACACAAACGAGATATATAAATACATTAAAATGCAAAGACGCAATAAACGGCAGAATGAAATGTGAAAATAACCCGAGAGCCGAGCGTAACCTTAAAGTTGGTTTACACACACCCGAGAGGAAACAATACAAAACAGAATTGATTGAAATAAAAAAAATAAAAAATATACTATTCACTATAATTCTGTATAGTACAATATCGCGATAAAATGCGATTATTTATCCCTTCGAAGATAATCGTTGCACGAACGGATGTCACTGAAGAAAAGTCACTCAAAAAATTATTGAGTGCCATCATGATGAAATATTTTAAAATTTAAACATGGAGTCTTGAATACAATTCAAAGTACAAGACCAAATCTATACCTATATATATCTATCTACATATCTAGCGAAATGGTTTAATTTTTTATTAATTAATATTAAATACCACGAATATATGTATTGTTGATGAATGTAGAAACAATATATTTCTAGTAACCATAAACGCTCATAAGTTGCTCAAAAAAAATGAAATATCTCAAGTGTTATTAATATACTTTAATAATGAAAAACAATTTATGTCGTAAACCGATTCCAAAACTTAAATATATATTCGTTGGCTCAAACTTTATGACTTTGAGTTAAGTATATATGCCTTGTATGGTACATACGCATTCTTTGAGATTTTAGTAATATTATAGTAGTTTATTTTTTTTTTTTTTTTTACTGTCTCTCTATTCGAGTATAATACCTACTCGTTTACTTATCCACCGCCACCGCTCGATGCCCTTTTATATACGCTCAGTAACATTTCATCATACAGTATAATAACAAACCTTTTCATTGGATATTCAGATCGTTAAACTAAATAATGATCCCTCAAGATTACGCCGTATAAGCTACCTACCTGCTATACATAATACATATGTTATACGTATCACATAATATCTGTATTGCTGCAGTTCACCTTAATATTTTAATCATCACACATCATTAACGTAGTACAAGTAGATTATATACAATATAATGTTTTATATTACAATAATATTTTACGAAATATGTCCATTTGTTGGTTTTACGGTGTATTGTTTACCTATAAATGTGTATTTTTGTCCAATTAGTTTATTGAAATGGATCCCAGATATTATTGCACTACATTAAACAGAAACAACTAAAAACAAGTTTTAAATACACTTTTTAATTTTAATTAATAATAAAACAAAATATTCATAATAATATGTAAATAATAAGTAATATTGAAAACTGTATAAAATATTCAACTTTTTCTGTGTTTTTATTTACAAAAACGAAAATGCTGACAGCTTGTTATTTTATTAATTAATATCATTATATACAAATATAAAAATTCACATCTGCCTAGTAATATAAACGAAATACTGAAAATAAAACAGAGAGATACCTATCATATATTTTTATTTGATATTTGAAAAGTGCTTAAAATATTAACTAATGCAACTTTGACTGTAAAATGTATTATAGTATAAACAACAAAATTAGGTTCTTGAAAATCAAACACGTACTACATTTTATTCATTTGAATGAAAATAACTGAAGAAAAAAGGGGGGGGTTGAGCATGCTCGGCGAATTAATAAGAATATGATGCTAACAGTGTAAAATCAAAAACAAAATATCAGGCGGTTATAGTTAATTTTTGGGCTTAAAATATATAAGAGTAGTGAGTACCAATATTTATACACAAAAATCTGACAAAATTAAGCCTGCTCAGAATTTATCTCTTAACACGCATTGGAGTTCATTGACCTTTTGAGTTTTTTCTACCTTATTATAGAAATTGGTTTTTGAATCAATTTTAATATTCTTAAAAAAATAACACTGAAATAAACATACAGCATTTTAAAAATCAAATACGATATCAATGCAATTTTAATTAAAACGTAATTAATCGATTTCCAAAATAACCTGAAAAAGAGTTTAAACAGTTTTCACCTGCCTATGTATCTTCAGTAATAACCTTGTGGCGAATAATTGTACCTATCAACAAGTAAATTGGCTGTTTCATCTTCGAAAAATACATATGTGGCAAACCATAATCATTAGTACTTAGTAGTATACATTTAAAAACTATTCTTACGCTATAATATTATTGACAAATAATAGGAAAACCTACATAAGAAAATACGATAAATTCTACATAAATTAGTGAATATACGGAAAGTTTAAATAAAAAAATAAGAAAAAAAAACATATTTTAATTTATGGTTTTCTACAAAAGTGAGATTTTAATGGATATTTTAATATTCATATTTATGAAATAAATTATTATATTGTCATTAATATTAAAAAGAGTTTTCACATTTATTCTATTTTATTTATTTTTGAATATACCACATATGTAATATCATGCTCGTTATGTTACTTCAGTATAATATAAAACTAAGTATGAGTACATAACATTATAATAATATTGTATTTATACATAGGTGTATGAATGTATAGTTCATAAATTCATAAATTCATACATGTGAATTTATTTTAGAAAATCAAAGATTTTAGAATTTATTTTTTGTGCAGGAACTTATATTTTTTTCCAAATTAATAAAAACAAAATGAAAAGTAAACAGTTTCATGTATAGATAGTTCTGTAGTTGTTTAATAATTTATGAGGGAAGTATAGTCAAGATTCAAATATTAAATTAATCGTTTTCAACCATATGATTAATACAATTAATAAAAGATAATATTTCAAATTTAATTTGTGTAGGTAGTAGAATTAATATTGCTTTATGAATACGACTAATGATTAATAGTAAATTAAAAAGTAAATCTGTTATTTTGTAGTATGGTATTATGTAATTAAGTTAATGTATTTTTATTTTGTTTTTGTTGGCGCTGTAAATAGTGAAAGACGGTTATTGTGGCTGTATGTGGTTTAAGTTATTGTTCTCTCGTGTTAAATGTAAATTCATTTTTACGGTATTTATAAAATTATCATAATATTATAATATTATGATGTATTTGAGTATTTCTATGCATTAACACATGATATATAATAGAACTTGTGTAATATTTTTACCGATTCTCTGATTTCGATTTCCATAAACATAATTTTAAAGAAAATGTGTAGATGATGATATAATTTAATTTAAATCTATTTTATTACTGCAATTAATTGGATTTTAGATTTTAAGCGACTATAGTCTCTATAGTCTCAGTAAAGACGTTTCACTTGATCCACGCGCACTCGCAACACGCACTTTTTTAAAACTGTAAGCGTGTCCACTTTTGACGAGGGTTGTTGCACGTTATTTTTGGTGTAACTAAATATCATGTTCACATTCTCATATTATAATTAAATAATTATTCGTTTACCTAAAACCGTACTAGGATACCATTCAAAAGCCACCTACATGTCGATGTACTAAAATTGCCTATACACCACGCCGACCAACAGACATATTATTAATAAAAAATATTGAGAACTGTCTATTTTCCAAGAAGAAAAACTTTAACGTAATTGTGTGTTTTAGACTAGAGTAATCCTGCCATAGCATAATATAAACATTTAACACTCACATCAAACTTTAAATTTGAACAAATAAATCTAATTGAAGTAAAAAAAACTGTGGTAAGTTAATCGAGTATCTACCACCGCATACAAATGAAACAATTTGGGAGGTTGGATTATTACATTACAGTTGATTAAACTGTTTAAAACAAATCAAAAAACTGGATTATCAAATATTACAAAGACATATAATTTGTAGACAACTAATTGGCCCTTTAGAGTATATGAGACCCGTGTAAAAAGAATAATATTGAATTAAACAAGATTGCATACTTTTTCAATTCGATCTAGATATATTTTCACGTTCTGCATGCCTCCTATTTATGCTAAAATCGAATATAAAAAAATCCAACCAACACTACGTTTCACGATGCATTTACCGTCGAATATAACATCAACCATTTAATATCACATAGTATAGTTGTGGGTTTAATTTACATTTCAGTATATCACTATCATAATTTGTATGTTAAAATAAGTATAATGCTCAATTTTATACGAATTTTAATTTCTTAAATGTATTTATCATGGTGTGCTACGTAAAGTTCAACATTTTTTTTTCAACACTTTTATAATAAAGAAATGAGTTTATATTATAATACCTGTATAACTTGTACAAAATTGTAATCCTACCTATGAACAAAACTATTTCCAAAATCATTAGTTACAGTGTTTTTATTCAATAAGCTTTGACGTGTTTGGACACAGTGTGATTTATTCACCCATAAAATATGAGTTCCACGCTGAATTGTTTTACCGTCACAAATATTTATCATCGCTTTTAAATTTAAAATGACAATACGCCTTCAACAAATCTAGGACTTTCCCCTTGTAACAATGCAGTTATGAAATGGCAATCCAACATGTTAAATCTGGATTTATTTTTTGTGAAATATTATTTTTAATTCATAACATTTAAACAAATATAAATTAAATAATCAATATTCAATATGTAATAACTAATATATGGTATATACTAATAAGATTACCTAATATAAGTATAAATTTATAATATAAATTAAATTAATATACCTATAGTCTATAATAGTAATATAATTAAGTGTAAACGATATTTATAGATTTTATTTTTATTATAATTTAAAGTAATGCATATTTTCATCTATTCTATGTGATATTCATACTTCCATCATTATTTTATCTCAACTTCTAGGTAAGCAACTAATGTGTGGGTGAGACTGAATAAAAAATTAAGCTATTTTCCAGACATTAAAAAAAGGAAAAATGTTTTTAGATTCGGCGAAGTCAAACCAGACAAGCAAATAGTACATGGTACGTTTAATCCACACCAACGTTAAGAATTATTCGCTTTGTAGTTCGCTGCTGCAATATGACTGTATCAGTTGCGTTTTACGAATATTTTATGAACTTTGAAAAAAAAAACAGAATAAATCTATTTGAATACAACGTATCAAATACAGCTTTTTTTCGTATGAACTTAAGTCTAACTCAAATAAAAACTAAAATATAACGTTAAGTATTATCGAGAAAGGTTTTTTAATGCCCCCTCCACAATGCTCGCCATCATAGAGGGTACGCATAGCAAATTTAAATAACCTTAAGATATAAAACAAAATATTATGTATAAAACATTTATAATTTATATCCCCAATGAGTACTTTGAACAGATTATTTTAAATTAAAAATTACCCACAAATTGTGACAAGAAATACCAGGGATTTCGTTTTACTGTTTAGTGTAGGTTTCGAGTACTTTACTTGTTGACTTTTCCTATTGAATACACCTGTATAAATTGACCTGATCAACAATCCTAGATTTCCGGATATTGTTAGACCTTATTAGCCATTTATAAATATATATACACGATTCCGCAAATTTAATGTGTATAGACACGACTCTTCAAAGTATTAAATGCAACGTTGTCATACTTAAAAAATCGGGCAACTGGGTACTGATCTGCTGTAGTGTTGTACATTGGGTATCGAGAGGGGGTAACTGTAATGAATGAGTTAAACTTGAATTCTAAGATATAACATAATTGCATTGGTAGATTGGTAGGTATCTACAACCAACGATTCTGATCAAAAACCACCTGTCAGCCTATGTTACTAAGTAAACTTTGAGCAAAATTGAAACTATTTTATTATTATAAAATAGTATGCAACTTATATGCACTTCTTTCCAAATCAAACAAAGACATTAGATTTATATGGACCTCAGGTCATTTTAACATAAAGGGAAATGAGAAGGCCAATGAAGCTGCTAGATTTGCCACCCCTACGCCCAAAATATAATACAAACTACTCCATCAAACATCTCATCATCCACTGTCCTAACTTCAACGAAGCCAGAAAAGATTTCAACATCTCAGACAACCTGTACGATGCAATTTGTTCATTTTCAAACTTTCAAAACATAATTTTATCCTTAAAAAAAATGTAATTGTATAATAGCACATAACCTTTAATGTTAAAATCTAACACTTGTAAAGCTAATAACCTGTGTAATTGATGCTTAATCAATGAAGAAAAAAAAAGTTTTATGTAATGGTTCAGAGGTAACTATGTCAGTTATACATTTTTACTCAAACGTGCCTAATACGGAAAACAAATAACTAGGTATATAATCTCAATATTACGATGTGTTAACATATTTAATCAGAATTATTCTAAATTAAATGTATAGAATAATATGTATTTACGTAAAACTAATAATACTGACCCATGTTGATTGATAACTCTAAAATTAAATAATAACCCACAATAAATGGTCGGTTCCTACCTAATTGGCAATAGTACTTTGAAAATCGTAATACCCATGCCTTCAACCTTTTATAATACCTAATAAATAATAATACTATCATTAAGCCACCTACGCGTTTATACAAACAATACGCTATGTTGTAAATAGTTTATAGTGATTTATATAGATTTTATGATTTTATGATATTAAAATATTTGAAAATATAAATAATAAATTTATATATAGGTGGTATAATACTTAACAGCATATACTAGTATTGGTTAAACATTAATATGTAATTTAGTATGTATTCATCACTTTATTTATTCCAGTGTATACCTATATTTGACAGTTTACTCGAAAATCGTATTATTTCTATGGACTTGTGTAATAGGTCTGTGAATTTATCTTTATATTATTTAAACTTTAAAAGAAATATTAAGACACATATTACATAAATAATGGTGTTTAATTTAAAAATAAACAGCTCTTCCTTCCTGGACAAAGTCCTAATTTCACCACTGTGACGGCTATATTGGCACAACAGGCCAAACAACAATTACACGATGATTTAAAAAGCAACTTCTGCATTTATATTAAAAAATATAACAGTGCTTTTCCGTTGTCACCGACTCTTGTGAAAATGCAACTAGGCGTTAAGGTTAAAACGAAATTCAGAACCGATAGAGATCCTCGCTGTATTATATATTTATATATAGTAGTTTAATTATTTTATTAATGGCAAGTAAGAAGTAGGTGGGTAGGTGCGTAATTTAAAATGCCATAGAAATTGATGGTGCGAATAAAAGTAATGTCAATTAAAGTATCTAATAAAAATTTGTAATTTTTGATTCTGAGCATGACTATGGTCCGTGATTATAATATCTGATACGTAATATGTTATAATATTAAAACCTAGGTAATATAAGTGTATTTGAATATATAGAACGTAGCTGCATAGATAGCACTAGTGCACTTTTCAGTACAGTTTACAGATTTTAAAATATTATATTGATTTTACAAAGATGTGCTTTTTTTCGTGTACTGTCATCACATTTTAAAGCAGTAAAAATGCTTAGATATTCAACTTCAATCTTTTCTGGTAGGAAAGTGGATCTAGGTGATATACTTTAAGGGTCAAATGTAAAAAAATTCTCAATACTTGTACATAACAGTTGGAAATAATTTTTGTTTACAATAGCATTTTCTATAGCTAAGGTACAAGGCATAGTTTTAAAAATATTTCTACTCTTTTTGAGCTACCTACCTATTTATGTACAATTGAAATTTTTTAGTTTTTTTAATTTTTTTTCTATAAATATTGATAAATATTGAAAATGTAACACAAAGTTCCCCACAAGTTGTTATTAAATGTCTTCAAAAATATTAAAGATACATCCATATCTATTTCACAGTGAACTTCAAAAAGAGTTTTGACGTATTACTTACCTTCTACCATCTAAGCCTCGCGGCAACGCCCATCCCCTCGACACATCTAATCGTGACTATGATTAAATAGGTAGCAGATATCATTTAAGTAAGTGTACACTGTTTCTGTAGCTGCTATAAGTTCCACAGTGATTTAGTTTGGTGGAGCCCGCAAAAGGATTCGGGTTGGTGCCATAGCGGTTCAAATGTGGTTCCTTCCGTCTGCTCTGGTACACCAAACAACCCATCAGATAAAGTCATCTGATGTATTGTACAGTTAAATTATTAATTAATTCATCGTCGGATAGGCCCAACGCTTTGTGATGTTTTTTTTCGTAGTTCCTGTTCCACATCGTCATAAAGGGGGGAGGGGGAATGGCTAGGTGGACATTTGCTGCAGTCCGATTTTAAAAGCAGCCCGGTTGTTGATGTTTAACAATTATTATATTTTACTCTGCTAACTTACCCATTTTTAAAATACTTAAAAAATATATATATTACGAGTTTATTACATACTAGGTAAGAAATTGTTGCCAAAATAATAAATTGGTAAGTACCTAGTTAATCATTATAATAGTGGTGGAATATATTTATAATTAGACGTATGTGATGGAGACATGGTGTGTGTGTATAAAATTGTATTTCTAAAATCTAAAATTAATACAGATTTTAAAAACAACAACCGATCGGCACTCTTGTTTTGTGTGTCTGTGTAGACAATAAGTAGTCGAATTTCCTTCGATTTTAAACTTCAGTATCTATTCCCGCGGGAAAATGAATCTGTATGATGTAATAATAATATCTCTATAATCTGAATGTTGGTGCATTCGAGAGTTCAAAATTTAAAATGTTAAAAAATTATCAAAAGCGTAAGTAAAAAAAAAAATTAAGCAAAAAAAGGAAAATTACAGTAGGTACATGGAATTTTCACAGAATGTTTATATTAGCATTTTCTATACAACATAAAGTTTTTCGAAATATTTTGACTTGTATTGAACTAGTTATAGGCATGTAGGTATAACCGTATAATACATGAAATTTTCGATTTGTATTAGAATTTTTTTAATTAGTGTATTAAAAAAAAAAAGACCTGTCAAAAAACTTGAAAACGTAGTATAAGGTTCCTCGAAAATTGTTATTAGTGGAAATTAAGTAAAAAGCTTAGCGTAATTCCACAATCTTATCATTTTTTATGAGCGTCTGAATTTCAAATTTTGACTAAATGAGAAAAAATCGGGAAAATTTTTAAAATATGTTGAGTTAGAAATTCATAAAAGAATTATGTTTAAAATCTATGATTTGAAAATTTAAGATAAGGATCTTCAAAAGTTTGTCTACATTTATGAAAAAAAAAATGAATACTGGAAAGTCATATTAAATTTTCATAAGCGTTTATAGTTCAGATTTGTACATTGGATTTTCACTCGATTTCTCATGGAACGATTTCCCTAATTTGCTGTAATTCAATAGCGAATAACTGTAGATAGGTACTTTAAATTTACATCAAATGTTCATTTTCATTTTATCATTTTGTACATTTTGTAAAATTTTCAAAATATTTTGACAGTACCTATTTGAGCTGTTTATTGACATTTTAAATTTTCATTTTTTTTTAGTTATTCTATAAATATCAATACAATTTTATTCGTAGGATCAAAAAGCTTGAAATATCATATTATAAGGTCCCTGATATATTGTTACTACAGGATTTGAAAAATATTAAAAATACAAAGACACGATTTTTTTTTATAGACATTAAATATTAGATACGTTGAAAACATACCAGAGCATAATGTTTGTGTGGACAATTTTACTATAATACAAACTATGAAAAGTGATAAGTCGGTATACTGTAATATTTTATAATTTTTTGAGGTTCTACCTACCATCATAATATAGAGGAATTAGATACCTACAACCTACCATTGATTCAATTAGTAGGTACCTATTTATAATCAATGGCAGTAGGTACGTACGTACTTACCTGAATAAATATACTTTTCATATAAAGCAATGCAAATGGCTTTTATCTACAATGTCTGTGCAATACGGTTTATAAATTAAACAAATAATTGCTGTTGATCGAAGAGAATGTGATTACTGATTATAAGTATTATATCATTTATATCGGCCGTTTGAGAAACGCTTTACAATATAAACATGATCATTTCGAATGGAGTTAACTGTGTACAAAAGTAGATATCGTTCGGTCCTTACTCTTTGTCCCTCGTATCGGTTCAATTGTTTTTTCTAACCCTTGTTTCTATCCAATGGATGATCCAAAGAATAGTTACTAGTTAGTCAATATACAACATTCAAACATCCAAATTTAAAAATGTAGAAAAATGTTTTTTTTTAATAAACACGAACATTTTAAAGTGTCACTATACAGTAAATTAATATATTAAAATCAGATTTAAAATAATTCAGATAACACTTTATTTTCTAGAATTCTAAATTTGAAATGTCACAACAAATTGCTTAAAATTAGTCTAAATATTTTAGACATTTTGCAGTGAACAAAAACTAAGGAATAGTAGAATGTTTCATTTTATTGAACTGACTTGTAAGAAGATTATAATTTAAGATTTAAAGATCTAGTGTAGTCCAAATTTCAAACACTCATGAAAAACTATGTATGTGATTAAAAATTTTTTAATTTTCAGTAAAAATACCATAGAAATCTTGTTTTTATTTTCAAACCTTAGATTTAAAATCAAAAACTATTATTTCTTTTAAAATACCGACTGAGTTAACATTAATTTAGTAACAGTGGTTTTCTTTGTTTAAAACATAAAAACAAATGTACATGAGGAATTAACGTGAATCCTCTATCTCTAAGGTTAGGTTAGCTTGTTACTTTAAAATATTTACACACTGATACATTATTTAAAATAACTTATTTTGTGCCTACAGGTGTTTATACTTATTTGTTGCATAGAAATACAAATCAAATTCCACATACTAATAACACTATTTACATACAATACTTACTCCTTAAGTCAATAAAAAATGTAAAAAAACAATTAGCTATTTGCAATTTTTTTTTATTAGTTGTTCAAAAAGAAACATGTACATATAATAACAGAACATTTTCCAGTTTATATCAACATTATTTAATACAAATATAAAATAAGTAACAAGAAACAATTTGAGCTCAATTTCTTTAAAACATACATGTAAAATATTGAAAAAAAGGGAACACATACCATTACTCACTACTCATTTAAAATATCAGTTATTAAATGAAAATACAGTCTTGAGTTTACAGTAAGTTGTTTATACATAAAACAATACATTACATTAATTAAATTTAAAAAATAAAAAAACTGTTCAACAAACATAATTATTAAACGACAAACAAATCATGTTGTGACAATAATTAAATGCTGTGACATTTGTTTTAAGATCTAATGCTGTTAGAAAATAATTATAATAATAAATTAAGTTTTTAATCATACTGTTTCATTTTTTTGACAATTCATTATCTGAAGTAGACAACAAGTTTTCTGTGTAACCGCTTTCATCTAGCAATGTCCTGTTTAAGCAAACTGTTGGTTGGTTATCAATTTCATTCACCCCATCCTTAGTTGTGATATAAGTTTCATCAGGATTATTAGATTTAAATTTACGTGCAGAATCAGAACTACATTTTAGTTTTAAAGATAATATATTACCATTATTTTTAATAATAGTGTTATCATTGATTATGTTGTCATTCAGTTTATCATCATCATTTGAAAATGAATAACTATTTGCAACGCACGTCAGTGTATTTTCTGTTTCATTGATATCTTCTTCCTTGGTTACAGAATTATTTCGGCCTGACTTGAAGTCCCGATAAACTGTACAGTCTTCAACAATAATGCTACCATTGTAACTAGATGAAATTTCCATATCATCAGTACAGTGATAATTTAATTTATCACCATCATTGGAAAGTGCATGACTATTTGCATCGCCTGTCAATGTATTTTCTGTTTCATTAATATCTTCTTCATTGATTACAGAATTATTTTGTCCAGTTCTGAAGCCGTGGTAAACATTACAGTCTTCATCAATACTACTATTGCAGCTAGATGACATTTCCATATTATCAGTATCTTTACTCTTATTGTAATCAACGGCTGTTTTATACAAATCAGAATTTGAATGCACTGTGCTGAAACTATCCATATTGTTTGCATAATATTTGAGTTCTGGATCCCTAGTCATTGGGGTGGAATAACAAAGTTTTGATTTGTCAGAACTTAAGACAACTGATGCATTCCAATCTTCATTATCATCGTCAAGGTTTACTGTATTTTCCAATAGATTGTACTCTTGTCCACTAATATTTGATAATGAATCTGAGTCTGATTCATATTCAACTGAACCAAATTCTGAAGAAGCTGTTATCAATAACCATTCTCCGCGATCATTTTTTGTAGTATAGTAGAGTTTACGAGCGACATCTCTATTTAATAAAAATGTAATTAATTAAAATACAACATAAGTATACATTTTAAAATTAAACATAATATTCATAATACCCTCTAAATAAAACTATAGTATTAAGCATTTAAAAACAAAATATTATTTTTATAAATATTCAAAACATACTGCATTTTTTTCTTCATATTTGTTATAGTTGAATAAGTCAATAATCAATCATATCAAAATTATTGTAAGTTGTGGTGGGAGGGGGGTGTAACTCTCACAAAATTAAAATAATGATTATTTTTATATTATTAATAACTCAATTTTTATAGGACAATTTAATTAATTCATAGTCTATATATGTGTACTTAAAATTTTAACTTTGACTACCTTTTTCATTATTTTACTGTTCAAATATTAAATTAAAAGATAATCTTACCCTAAGCATTTCATTAGTTAATTAAAAATCTGATCTACCTATAATACCAGTGTTTCCAAACCGGTGGTCTGCGGCCAGTCAAAGGTGGTCTGGGGTCCCATGATTTTTTTCTTCGATTTCTACTGGCTAAGAAAATGCAGTCACAAAAATCACATTAAGTAAATTATTCGGTATAGTAAAGTATAATTATATATTAGTTAAGTAGAGTTATAAAATGTAACGTGAAGTAAAATGATAAAAATTAACATTTTTTGATTAATTTTGTGTATTTTTGTTAATGAGCAAAAGAAAGATCTTCCTAATATTGGTAAAATTGAGGTAGTCCGCGACCTTTAAAATATTATCAAAGAGGTAAAAAAGTTGGGAAACACTGACCAATATACAATACTAACTTATAATTATTTATGATTAATTGTTTGAATTGAAAAAACTTGTTTTTTCAATGGTTAATATTAATTAATTTAATTTATAGGTACAAACTCTAATTTATCTATAGATGAACAGCAATCAGAAAGATATGGCATAATTTCATTTAACGGTATTTTCATATTGTCACCAACAACATATTTCTTGTTGCATGCAGCATCCGAAACAAATTTTCTCAACTTATCAATCAAGGGCCAATCCCCGAGATTTTCCTCAGGTGCATGTGGATAGTCAATACGTCTCAACAATTTGTAAGGAGTAGAATTCTGAAAATATAATACTATGTTAACTATTTATAATTTATATGAATAATTTCTATTAATGTATGACAGTATTATACAAGTTATATAATTCTGATAAATACTTAGTAGGATTTATTTAACCAACTATAAATATATTAAACAAGTTTACCAGGCAAACATCGTAATGCACATAAAGAATTTATTTTATTTTTTTGTTTTGGCGGCTACCAAGTACTAACAAACAATCGAAAAATCACAATTGATAGATATTATATTATTAACATATTATATCTATTAAAGTATAACAATATTATTACTAATTGTTTTTAATAAAAAATAATAAAATTATTAAACCACATTACTTCACGAGCTCATGTTATTAAAAAAAATGTAATATTTTCTTAAAACAAGAAAATGTAATACTGCTCAAAATACTTTGTTATGAAATTGAAACAAATTTTATTTATCACATTATTAAAATAAAAAATGTGTTTAGTATAAAATAAGAAAACTCTCTGAGACATGTATCAATATTTCCATATTTTTGCATATAAATAATTACAGTAACAAATTATCTTGGAATGCACAGCATGCTTAAGAATTAAACAATAAAACATAAGTAGAAAAAATACAACTATTATTTTATCATCAATAATGAATTATGTATTTAAAAAAAATCATAATGTATGATAAAAATATCATCCAGTACGATTTTACGTATCTTTTACTGACGGAGCATGCGATATCTGTTAGCACAAGCTATACAACAGTTGTTATTGCTGTGAAATACCTGTTATTCCAAGACCCACTCCACTAGCAACCATGGCTTGCTTGCTCATTTAGTTGCACTTTGTTAGTGCTCTGTATAATTATGTTCAACTGTACCGTAAACTAACTGATTAAACTTGATTAAAATTGTTAAAGTTTTGTATTAATTATTAAAATAAAATCTTATTATAAATAAAAACTAGATATTATTAAAAAGTTATACATAGAATAGATTTCATTAAGGTCCATGCAAAAGTGTTGAAACTGCTTGTCTTTGTGTGTGTAGTTAATGATCATTACTTATTAGACCAAGGTATTCAAAATCAATTTATGGACATAAAATAGTTATAAGCCTAACAAAAATTTAAGCACATCCAAAATTTCAAGTCAGAATTTAAAAATGTAGACGAAGTTTTAATGCACAAACAAAATTACTTTAAATCGGTTGGAGTACTTTTTCAGTTTTAGCGAATTCTTGACAGGAATAAACATTTTAAATTTTACCAATTTTTTAAATTATATAAACTTCTTTATCAAGTCAAAAATGTTTACATTTTTTTAAATAAAACCAATAAAAGTATCTTAACATTTTTTAGTCACTTAAATCATTTTCATCAAAAGTGTTTGCAGGGACCATAATAAATTGAAAGTAAAAACTTTTTTTTATACTTCATTTTGGGATAAATGTGTATAACTTTAATACACGATAAATGGGCATAACTATGCTTTGAAGTCAGCATTAGCAACCAATCTATAACTATCAAAAAATTTGTATTTTACATTATTATTTACAAAACTTAACCTACGACTTAATAAGCAGGTAATAATAGGCATCACATTTTAATCATGAAAAGGAAAGACTGTCTGTAAGACTCCTAAGAAGGCATAAGAAGTATCAATTATATTATACAACTTCAATAAACCAGGTAACAAATTAAAAATTACATCACTTTGGGATGCATAAGTGAATCAACTTTTAAGATTTTAAACATTCAAACCATTGCCAAAACATCAAGGATTAAATACAAAACACAGATTTTTAGAAACAACTGATAAGTGTGAAAGAAATAGAGAATGTAGAAAAATGTACACGAACAAGGTGATATCAAAATAAATCCACACTTGATGGATCAAAACAAGCTACAAAAGAAATTAAGAAGGTTTGCACCATACATACTGTGCAGTCTGTGTTAATTTCATACCAATAATTGATTCAATATTACATACAGTAAGACTATTTAGGACAATTAACAAAAAATATGTAAAAATAAATAGTTTGCAATTGACGAACTTTGGTGTAACAAACATTCAATACACCAACATTCTTTCAAGTGCCTTGAAATCATTACTTCTCCAATATTTTATTTGATCACAACTCGTCCAAATTTATATTATACTGACATTTTAAGTTTGTGTTTACTGTTTAATTATTGCTATTTGTTTCAGTTACTTATATGTAACTACTAATTACTATCAACTTCTTAAACAATTAAAAGCAATTACACAGATATCTTACAATAGGTTTAACAGGAGATGTTGTCATATCCTTCCTGTAGAAAATAGCCATTTGACTACAACAACCAATATTTTCTGTACCAGAAGGACCAGCTCCAATACCATCAAATTGTACAGCGTACTCTGGATAACGAGCAATTATTTTTTTAGCCCTATAAAAAAATTAGAATTAGAATCAACACAATTGTTAAATAAATGTATATTAATATATTATTATTGAAGATTACCATTCCTTGAACTGTTTTCTAGTCCATTCAAATTTGTGGTCGTCATGTCTGAACTGTGTAGTAAAATTTGGAAATAGAATATTGAATTCTACGTTGGGTGTAGTGAATACAGCTAATTTTGGTTTAATGAATTCAAATACATTGTTGGGTAGTGAATCCAGAACATCCAAATATAAATGTTCAATTCTATAAATTAAAAATAATACATTAACTCTCTAATTTATTAGTTAAAAAATTGCAACAGAGATTTACAATTCAATACATATAACTGCATCAACGCCTAACATCCTGTCATCTTGGTCAGCTATACTTCCATTATAAATATCTACTGTTAAAGGCTCCTTGCGTTCATGCATTGTTATATGATCATAATTAGTTGGTAATACCTTACACTGATTTATATCCAATGTATCATAATCCACATCAACAAGCATAATATTGTTGAGTCCCGGTATTGGTTTTATACATTTAAATAAACCCATCTCAGAACAACCAAAATCAACAACCTAGAAATGACATGTTAGAAATATTAATATTATGTTGTAACCATACCTGTTATAAAAAATTTTCAATTTCTTATAATCATACTTTTTTTATTGAACCATTCCAAATAGGATGTTCAATAACTTCTTGTACAACCATGTACCTTTGCACATACAATGGTGGCCAAAATTTTAAGCCATTTTCATCCAGTGTACATGCACATGATTGTTGACTGATAATTTCTATAATTTTCTTTTCCTAAAATTGTTAGATTTAAATTTTAAAATAGAACCATATGCAAGGGATAAAAATTAATATTTTATCTTTTCATAAACTATATTCTAATATGCACACAAACATTTTAAATTAATTTTCTATAATTTCAACATTAATTCAATTACTGATAAAAAACAAATTCTCAAAACTCTATAAGGTAAAAAAAAATATTATAATATGAGTTTTTCATATTACTACCTGTATACTCACAAATTAAAGTGCAATTCTACTACACAATGTTGTAATATAAATTTTAAAAAACTTCACGATTATTTTGATGGTTAAAATAATGTTAAAAACAAAGAATTCCATTATAAAGTTAAAACCCTTTGTGAAAACTGTTGAAATAAAAATAATCGTTTTCATGAAGATTTAAAGTACAAGCCGTATACCATTAGAGAAATAATAGATAATAGTCAATAGATGCAGAAAAATGTGTAGTGGTTAAATATTCTTGAATAAGGTAACTGATGACCGATTTAGCTAGCGTGCATTCTATCAGGGACTCAAGGTTAGGGGTTTCTTGACAAGCTGAGATGTCTGTTCTTGATTTTACTTTTATTAAAGTATAAAATATGTAATAATAAAGAAAATTGAATTCTGGATATACCTGCATCTGAATATTCATGACATAAAAAATTTAAGAGTGAATTAATTTATATAATTAATATTATATTTTTTCATTTATGAGTATTATTGTTTATTTGAGCATATTATTATTTAACCTTTAATTGTTTCAAAGTCACAGCATTCCTTATCAAAACAAAGTAAATTCACAATATATATAAAATAAATGAAATAACAAAAGACAAATAAATATTTTCTATCACAACCACTGAATACCGATAAGTTGTTGCATCTCAGCCTCCAGACTAAGATCCAGAATTGCAATTAATGATTATCCATAACAAATAATAAAAGTCAGTGAATCATGATAGTTTTCCATACAAATATATACTCTATTATGATAATAATACTGATGAATTCTAGATAAGTGAAATAAAGTAACTAATAGCCAGCTAAAAATATAATAAAAATGTTTATTATTATACTATCTATAGGTACATTATACTATTGTTTACCTCCAAATCAGGCGTTTCGCCATTGCATAAATAACGATCAAGAATGGACTTCAAATACTCCAATAAGTCAATGCCGTAACACAAAAGAATACTCTGTACAACCAGCATACTGATGTACTATTTTTTATACAGACAACGTAAAAAATTATATTTAATTCATTGGATAGACAAAATTAACAATTATAATATCGAACAATCGATATAATGCTCATAATGACGGCGTTACTAATTCCGTTAAATGTGATACAATCGTAACCATCGACCATAATAATATTATAGAATTCAAAAATAACTGAAAAGTGAAAATTTAAATACAAAATTTAATTCTGAAATGAGCACTGCACTGAACTGGAGTACTTCCAAACGCTGAAACGCCAGTGCTGAAGCATGAACGCATGGACATTGTATAATGGATGCTGATAATGGAGCTACAAAACAATCCTGTTATCAATCCAAACGGTAACCTCCGCCATTAAAGTGGTATATTCCCGGTCTTATGCAAATGATTATATGATAATAATATTATGATCTAAGGGGTAGCCATTTATTTCAGAGATAATGCTTCAACGGATTTCCATTTTAATGAACATTTTTGAATAATAATTTCAATTATTTTGTCAATTAAATTATTATAATCATAATTTATATATAACAATATACGTACATAGGTTATCAATCATTAATAATTAAAGTAAAGTAATAATAGTAGTGTTATAAGTATGATAATTTATAAAATAAAATACATAAAATTAGGTAGGTATTTTTTATTTATAGACTGGAGAGAATTTGGCATTTTATTAGATGAAATTTTTGGTTTTTATGTGACTTTGGAGAACAATAATGAGGATGTAAGAGGAGTACCTATTTAAAATTGCCTTTAGTATGGGATCGATATTAACGTAGGTACCTATAGACAGTGTTGGGTAGTAACGTAACGAGAGTAACGCGTTACTGTAACGACGTTACTTTGTTTGTAATGTGTTACGTAATTTCATTACTATTATTTTCAAGTAACGGAAATGTAATAGAAATTACTTTTGATAAGTAATTTTTATAGTATAACGCATTACAGTTTTGAATTATTTAGTAGCTATTGGAAATTGAAAAAAAATCTTTTAAAAATATGTCTATAATGTGAGGGTTAAGAATACCAATCTAATATTATATATATATATATATATATATATTTAATTTGAACTATCGCCACCATGGTTTTGACAGGTCTAATATACTGTAAATCACGAGAATAGATTAAATTTATTATTTAATTTGATTCCTCTAAATAATATGTACATGATATACACGTTTCCATGAATATCTATAGCATGGGCTATACGACATACGTAATACGTATATACCCAAACACTATTATTGGACTGGTTTATTTATATAATTTAATTTAGTTCTATTAATACGTGGTGCTATTTATCATAAAAGATCGCGTATGAGCGATAAGAACTTCGAAGATACTCTATTGTGTAAAGTTAATTTAAAAAACAAATAAGTAATTGTAAAATAAGGGTTTTGATTAAGTTATTTATTTTTTTATTTATTTAATAGGTTGGTTTATGTGGTGAGTCTATGACATATTATACATTATACTTACTTATATAAGTACAATTAATTATTACTACAGTAATTTTTTTTTCGAATATTTTTATCTCATTCGTACATTTCGAAGAGTTTGACATTTCGCTACATATTATAATATGTTTATTATAATTTGTTATTTTCAATTTTGTTTTGGCAGTGAGCACACATCCAATAATAAATGTATGTCCATCAAAACAAAATAAATAGTAATCTTAATTAACCAGAACTGCACACCGCAGTGGCGCAGTCCACAGACAGCTAAAATAGTAAAACGTTATGTCTTGATTTAGATATTTTGTTCTGACTATGAGTTTCTTTTACCCTTTTGGCACATGTCTAATGATTAATGAACTTATATAATTGTATATAAATCAGTGTGATCAATGATCGGGTGTTACACATACAACATTTAATAATATTATTCTATAGAGATTTGCCAATTTATCTAAATGACATATTATAATATGTACTTTCCTAATGATACATAATATTATTCGATGGATATGAGAAATCTGACATATTATGTCTCATGTTTATTTTTCTTGTATGAGCTCCGAGCGTTTACTTATTAATAATCGTCACATACCTATATGATTTGTTTTTGCTAATTTTCTATTAGTGTACAGTCTGTACATGATAACTTAATACTTTACTCATCACGTATTTATTTGCTGGATTTATAACATAAAAATAACGATGTTTAATACATAGTGCATAGTGCACACATACATACATACATACATACATACATACATACATACATACATACATACATACATATTACATACATACACACATACATACATAGTATACATACATACATACATACATACATACATACATACATACATACATACATACATACATATATACATACATACATACATACATACATACATACATACATACATACATACATACTACATACATTGTACACACATTTTAATATTGTTTTACTGAAAAAAGTTGGCTCTACTGACCATCAATCGATAGCTTCAATGTTTCCCTGCAACTCCTATACATCTATACAGTAACGACTGACGTTATAATACAGTGTATAGTAGCGCGTAGTTTATGTTTTAGTAAGTAAAACTCTATAACTATATTGCTTATTAACATATGCACAGGTATAATATAGTTTATATGACAAATATAACATAGAACCATTCAATTATGTAAGTAATTATAGACTGTACAAACATTTTTTTTAAATGTTTTTATCTTTTCTTTTCAATATAATTATAAACCCAAATTTATCTAATATCTATATTTTCTATACAAATACTGTTTAACATATTATTTTAAAGAACATTTATGTTTTTCAGGGATCAGGATTTGAATACCGAAATAGAGAAAAAGTAAGAGTACGAAGTACAAACTTAATACTTGCATAATAGACACGAAGTAGAAAAACAAATAATAATAGAGTGAATAATCTTTAGCACAATTACTTAACTCTAGTTATTTCTTAAGATATTGCAAACTTATACTCAATAATAATAGCATGTGGACTGTGGGTGTGATAGATAAAAAATATATAGAGAAGAAAATTCAAAAGAGACTGTCTTGTGGGCTGAGAATATTAGATGATTTGTTTATTTCAGTTGATTATAGACCCAAGGTTTATAGACAATATCAAAGCTGGGCAAGTAAGTATTTTTTTCCAATTAGTTGAAGTTAAGTTACTACAGTAAAAAATTAAAAACTTATTAAGTTAAAAAGTGAGTTGGTTGCTGAAATTTCCAAAATATCTAGCTAGCTACATGTTATAGTTACTATTAGTTAGTGAAAATAATAGCTGGAGTTGAAATTAAAAGTTAGAAGGAATTTTTTTTATAGTTTATTTATAATATACATTTTAAAACCCATTCGTAATTCGTTGAAGGTTCAAATGTGAAGTATTAAATTAATAATAATTGTGTTTTAAATTATTGATGATAAGCGATAAGTGATAACTGATAATTAATTAATTAAATATTATTGAATACGGCGGTGTCGAGGGTGGTAAATTGTGTTCACGAACAATAAACTGACACAGTGCCACAACATTGTTGTTATTGTATTTTAAATCCCATGTATAAAGTCGTAATTTTTTTTAATTATCGAGACGAGTTTACAATTGACCTTTTTATTGCCTACCACCTAAATCCAGTCAGAGTTTACAACAAAAAGGTAGTTGCGGGCCGTGTTGCGACTGCCTAGTGCCTATACATCCCACACTATCCACTATCCAGTACTCTGTTTACCATTTAAGTAAGGCACGGATTTCTTGTATCGGCGTTTAGCGTCAAATACCATCTTCCAGTCCGGATATGGTCGGATATAATCCATATACGCCAAGACGCCTTGCTGTTCCATCGTTTGTCGGTGTTGAGAATCTGTACCTTAATCAATAATCGTGCGTTAATACATTATGGTTTACAACTGTATAACATAATTATCTATAATCGTGGTATTAATTAAAGAAATGTAATGCGATAAAAAATTGATAATTTATTAATTATCACTAATACTACCTGATTTTATGTTTGTACATGTTATATATACGACCACATAGGCGTGAAATTATTGAAATGGCATTTTTCACAGGGTGTGCAATGTGTGAATAATTATTTTAGTAGGGACAATCCCTAATAAAATAAAGTAGTAGTAACTACTCACTTGACCTACTATAATTCTGTAAGATAAATCTTTGGTCTCGAGGAAGAGTTTAGACTAAAATGTAATGTGAAAAGACATACTATGACAAAATGATAAAAAAGTGACAAAAATTGACTTAAGCTCCTCTTGAGTTCTTTCCCGGGATCGAATAAATATTGTCTCAATATATTATAATAACTAAAAATTACTTAATAATTTAAATTTTCTAGACCCTGCTTCATTGATCATGAAAAAAAAGAATACTATAGATGTACCTATCTTGAATATTATTTTATAAAATAAAAATAATTTTTACTTTACATGCAACTCATTCTATATTATAGAGTCACATATAATGGGTAGATACTAGATATATAATAGGTATATATATTTATAATGGTATAATCTTCTGACTTCTCTGTATCGGTGTTATAATATGTTATATGTTTATTTCCTCCATATATATAATGACTCAGGCCCTGATTTTGATGTAAACACATAATTTTATTGAACTCAAATTTCTCAATTCTGATTTAAAATAAGCACGTTTCATTACACCCTGAATAAAATGAAACTTTTTTTTTCTTTTACATATTTTGTTTTAAATACATACTTCGTAAATATTTAGCTTTTTCATACCTAAGAATACTATTTTTTTTTGTGATAAAATGATTGAACTGGATTTGACAATTAAGTTCTATCAGCGTCTATTCATGTATGGAGTTGTTATATAAAAAAGAGATAACTGATAAAGCTCGTTTGTGAGAGATTACAATTTGTAATGTCACCATATCGGGTAGACAGTGTAGTATCTAATAGGTATATTTACAGTATAATACACTATAATATGTAAAAAGGTAGGTGGAAAAAAGCCCAGGAAAAAAATTAAATATAAATGTGAACTCATGTACTCTACATACTCTACTCCTAATTAGTAATTAATAATCCAAGCATAAATAATTAATAATTCAGGCAATTTTATATGTGGTTACTCAATTAATAAGATACTTTTTTTTACCTTTTTATTCAATGAAAAATTGTAGTTATGATTTTGTTCTGAGGGGGGGGCATATAATTTATTGGGTAAGCATTAAGTTTAACTGTCAACTCAATATCCATTTTAACAGCCATTACCTATTTTTTTTTAAAAACATTTTTATAAAAATAACTAGTATAGTAATAATATGGGTAATTTTATAATCAAATAATCCTAAATCATTATATAAATCAATGCATTAAACATTAAAAAAAAAAAGAATCTGGGGGGATCTATCTCCATCACCACCCCCCCCCTCTCCACTCATAACTCCACCACTGATTGTACATAAAAAAACAACTTGTAATAGTAAAAAAAATTTAAATGAACTCATCTATACATAATATTCATTGTTATAAGTTATAAGTCAAAAAACATCAGGGGTATAAGTATAACATCTTATTATCTTAAGTAAATATTATATACTATATTTATACAAAAATTAAAGTAAAAAACATCAGTCTTACGTATGTATATACTACATTTAAAGAAAAATTACACATGATAATAATTTATGACATTATTTTCAGTATTTTCATTACATTTTATTGTTATAGGTACATGCTACACTGTAATTAATAATTACTAAATAGGAGTAGAGTATACATATATTTATATTTAATTTTTTTTTTGGGCTCTTTTTCCTTGGTCTTCCTTTCCGCGATTCATGTGCAACTGTTTTCGTTCGTTCGTGCATTTAAGTGTATTTGTGTTCATAACATTTTGTTTATCATGCAGAAGACCCCATTAACTAAAAAATCAGAGTTGCTCAATATATTTTAGAAAACTCCGAAAACAAATTAAATGAATTTCAAGGAGAATCAGGAGTTATAATATAAAATAAATGAAACTACGTGCTCAGTAAAAATTTTCGTCTACAAGAAATTAAAATTATTAGAGATATTCTTCAAAATAGAAATGAGAACATGTTTAATAATATTGAATTAACGCCATCTGACAAACGAAACATCTGAAATACGCCACATTTTAACCTTGTTCGGCGTTGAACGCTCTTTCAGCCGCTACAAGTCGATTTTAAAAACCTAACCACCTTACATTCAATTTTGAAAATCTCCAAATGTAGATATATTGTTAACGGCCGCCAAAAATTCTCAGAAAAACGGAATCAGTCGCAGCTACGGCGGTGGTGGCGAAAGCAGCGTCGTTATCCAGATCTGGGTAACGAGCTTGACAGAGCTACCAACATGGCGGATGACCGGTTGCCGTCACGGCCCGCCCGGTGCATGGAGGTAGATGCGTAGCGCGGTAATTTCGAACATTCAAAAAGATCGAACCCATTATAATAATATGCTAAAGACTAACTCAAACACGTTTTAAGTGTTAACTGATGGCAGTGGAATTGTGACTTTAAAATCGAGCTCACAGCTACGTCGTCTATCGTGTCGTCTGGCTTTTATCGTAATTCGTAGTCTGATTGGCATTCGTAATAATTTTGTCATTCACTAACCATGATTTGCTGGGAAATTTCCAAAGTTGGATCGAGCTCAAATTGTGGACACAGTTCGATATACTGTGACGAAGTTGTAAAAACTGTGGCTGTCGACTATTTTCTCCGCAGTTCTTTCGCGCCTCGATTCTTCTGATACTCAATTATTCTTTTAAGACCTATAACCAATGAAATAGTATATATTATTAAGTGACAAGGGGAAGTAGTGAGCTCTTTCTATAGCAATCGAAATGTGTGACACGAGTGTTGCATTTTGCCCAATATTAAGAAAATTGCCTACCTGCACGAGCCACTAAACATATATTTATACATTTATACTTAAAATGTGTACGTAATGTTGTTATGGCACTGCGGCCGTCTCAGAAACCGTCTTTATCGATATTACGATAGTGAATAATGTTATAGCCGTTATTGCCTATTGGTATATAGATTTGAAAAATATTTTGATTCAGAATATGAAATTAAAAATGTACTTATGCAGTAATTCAAAAAATAAAAAAATCTATTTTTTGAAAATAAAATTAACTTCAAAATTCAAACTACGTAAAATTTATATTTTCAAAGACGAAAATACTTTTGAGAAAATTAACGTGGGCCTTTAATTTAATCACCCCGTATAACTACGCAATAAATCTTTCAGTTGTTTTCTTTTCACAGTGTGGTAGATTGTAAAGTATACTTTCTCATAAACTACTCGTAAGGTAAGGTAAATGTGTAACTATTTTATGAATTATTAGCTTAATATTATTAAAATGTTTCTGTATATTTAATTTAAAGGAGTAACATTATTAAAACCAAAAGGTATTTTCTCTGAGTATACTTATTAATTTTTACAAACTGCTAGGTTGCTAGGTAAAGTTAATATAGGTAATATTAAACATTTAAAACATAACGAACTTAATATTGAGCCCATTGCTAATGTCCAGTAGTTAATGTCTAAATAGTATATACTGACTAGTTGAAGTATTTAACTATACATTTATTCGTCAAAAGTACCTATACAATTTATTATACTTGAGAATTGAAATATTATTACTACTATTAGTAGGGAACGGATTTTATTGTAAATACATATTTTTATTGGAATGAGATATTTTTAATCTGATAAAAAATGTGCACGATTCAGATCATTCTTATTAAAATAAGCCCAATTTTATTTTACATATTTTTACATATTTGGGTAAAAATACATACATTCACATATTTTGTAAATAACTGAATACTTCGTAAATATTTGGGTATTTTTGGTTTTTTTCGTCAATTTACAACGACGTCAAAGATTATTTGCCTTATCTTAATGGCATTCAGATACCCTATGGTCTATATATTATACGTTGTCGAGCCTAAAATAATAATATTTGTAATTTTCAATGACGATAAACATTATCTACGTTCTCTAAATGGACTTACGTACTTTAGGCAGTGCTATCGTATTATACACTGTGGACAAGCATGTAGGTAACGTGTTTATTCAATGTTACGGTCTTCAGTCTTCAGTGTATGTCTATAGTTACTGTTCTGGCGGGCATAATTATTTGCATCGTTTTTTCTTCATATCTACATCGAAATGTTGTTGTTTTTTTTTATAAAATTGTTTAGAATGCCTAAAGTTCCAAGTTCAATCAATAATAAGGTAGCCGCATATTTAAAAGAATTTCCGAATGAAACATTTCAAAGTGATGGGAAAGTTTTATACTGTAAATGTTGTGAAAAATCGGTATGCTATCATTACGTCAGTTGATGTGGAACGTCCATTCAGTCAATACAAAAACATTTTACGACCAAATCGTCGCCATTTTACGTTTTTTAAATCTTAGAGAATATGTAGTTTCGCATTGTTTTAATAATTATTAATTAGATAAGAGATAAGATTTTTATACTTACTTTTGGTACTCTTTTTTCTGTTAAGCGGTTACCACATATTTTGATTTTTTTTTACATATTTCAATAAAAATAAGTACATATTTATGTAAATATTTTGATTTTTTTATTACAATAAAATCCGTTCCCTAATTATTAGTTATTAGAATTCAGAACCATTCAAATTGGCCCATGTTTCAAATGATTTAGTATCATTTAAAAACTGTTTGATGTTTCTATGTTAAAGTATTTTAGAACTAAAGTATAGTTTTTCTTATAACTTATATGACCGATGACAAATTAATAATGAACCTCATTCGTATAAAGTAATATATATTAATATTTTATTCTAACCAAATTTACAATAAGAGATAAACTTAATTATTACCAACTGGTCTATTAGGAACTTACATGAAAAATAAAGTATTTCTAGTTTCTACCAGGACTTCATATTTAAATTTCAGTAAGCAAATTTTTGTTAAAACCGACTTTATTACATCTGATTTCTACTCTATTATAGTTTATGATATTCAATCCAGATTGGGTGGATTATAACAAACTTGTTTACAACAAATGCTTTCCCCATGTTTCCCTATCAATTGCCATATCTTTAAGCTCCCCGTAGAAGTAATTTCATTATTTGGCTGATGTGTTTCGCTCTTGATCGTGTTCCAGGTTCCTTCTATCATTCCTTCTGTTGTTGAACTGTATTACTCTTCACCATGTACCAGTGGGTGTCCTATGATCGATCATCTCCATTTATTTAGAATATCTAACTGAAATGTCCTATTTTCTTGTATTGTCTTTAAGATGACGGATTGGAACTTCGGACCAGCCCGGGAAAATACTATTTTACCGGCCCACTATTTGTTGTGAGATTTGGGGGGGGGGGGGTTGTGATTTAGTGAGGTTTGTATAGGCAGATATAAGATACCTAGTTGTTATCAGATGTAATTTATAAATTAAAATCACTTTTCCTTTTTTTTAAAAGAGAACTCTCTTTTTGTAATTCTTCTATAATTTTATCTAAATCTAATAGTGTTAATTTCTGTTTTTGATGGCCATTAACATGAATGCTTCTAGTTTTGGATCCGAAAGTTGACTACGAAGTCTTGACTTAATGTTTTTTAAGAAAGAAAAAGATCTTTCATATGATACTTGGGTTGATGGTAGAGTAAGTACATATTTGTATGCTAAAAATGAAATAAAAAAATGATGTAAGGCTCTTAGAAGCCTTTGCTTCTAAAAGTAGTTTTTTTTTTATCGAATTTTTTCAACTCCTCCTTTTTTATTACAGTCTGATCTATCCATTTCCATTTTATTTTATAACTCACAACTATAATTAGGTACTATTGTAATATAAAATATTTTATCAAATATTTCTAGTTAAGTACTTAGTAATTAAATTGTAAAATTAACCAAATTGTGGTGAACTGCTGATTGCCGAGTGCTGATAAGTGCTGAGGTTTTGAATGACGATTGATATTTTATATAAATAATATAATTTATAAATTAAAAATAAAAATATTCTTATTTAACGACTTGCATCATTCAAAGCCGCCGTCATTACCCGCAACCCGCCAGCCCATTTGATCGACGGCAACTCGAATAACCAATTATTTTACTGTCCACGGAGGTTGATTTTTTGTTTAGTTATTGTTATTTCTAATATTTCTTATTGATAATTAATATTATTGTTCATTTCGGTTGTAGACATTATATTATTACAATAAAATTTACAACGCTTTACGTTATAATATTATAGACTGTTATTACGTAATATCACTAATATCATTGATTATAGAATGAATAATTTAAAATCAATGGTAATATTTATTAGGTCATATTTAAGTTTACTTTTCTGCTATTTACTTAGTACGCGGCCCATCGGGGATTTGCCGATTTCCCTATGGCCCAATCCGTCCCTGGCGCCTGTAAGGTATCGTAATTATAAGTATAATTAATTTTAATTTATAATTAATATTAAGAGAAAAAACAAATCCAGTGGCCGATAAATTACGATGTAATTGGGAGAGAAGAGTAATAAGAAAGTGAGAATAGACATGCCACACATTAGATAAGAGTATGCAAGAGGACAAAGCTAGAACGGACACAAAAGACGTCTGTAGCGCCGTCGTTAAAATCGTTATCTCCTCGTGGGTTCGTTGCACCGCAAAGTATAATTATTTACAATTGAACGACTCGGCAGGCACGACTCACGGCTATAGCATGTTACCGTGTGATCAGACATATGTTTTAAGTGATCGTAATGGGAAAAATATATGTGATGTGTGACGTAAAATACGTCTTATTATACTTGTATGCCATAGGTGTAACTAGGGGATGCCTGATGGTTCTTCTTCTTAAGCAACCCCAGTCCTAAAACAGCAGCTCTTACAATTAGGTATTGTAAGTTGTATAATTTCCACTACTTGTAAAGTTGTGAAACATACATTAATCGATACGTCGTCTAAGCAACTGGCTAAGAGCATGTATATGGACTTAGCCAGATTAAGGAAAAGGGGACTAAGAGAAGTATAGCCCTGCGCACACTCAAAAATGGAATACCCAGAAAAAATGTTGGATTGTAATTTTTAATACTACAAAAAAATAAGGCAATCATGTTGTTAAAAAATACACAATACCTGTAGGCACACAATATACACAGTATACAACTTATACTGTGAATATTAATAATTATAACCACATATTATTTAACACTTTTATTAAATTGTAATATTAATTGAACCATTTAATAATTAATTATCTAGTGTAAACATTGTAAACTTACCCTCCGAGTACAAAATGTCCTGGTTCAACTACTAAATATCAATAAACAAATCAGTATAAACATTTTTTTTGTGAAAATAAGGGCCCCAAAAATAGCATAGCCCAGGGCCACTTATAACATTATCTAATCCAGCTTTTTTTTAATTTATCAATAATTAATACATAGTGAAATTTAGTTAAAAAAATTATTTCTTTAGAAATATAAGTATATATTAATTTATTAGTAATTGTAGGATTGTGTAAATCGATATAATATTTACCTTCGATATAATGACGATAATATACAATTTTAAAATATTATTTTAATATTTTATGATATAATGTTGGAAATTTGATCAAACTAAGTCATAGACTATAACGTAGGAGTCGTCTGACTCTCCGACGTAGTGACGTTATCTGAGTTGTCTACAATAGCTGAATTTCTGCTGGACTTATGTGTCGTCCCAGAATAATCTCATGTTTGCTATGAAATAAATATGATGGGTACTTTTTTATTATACTAAAATATAGGTGTGTTTTTTACTGTGCATTTAATAGTGACAATTATTGTAATAATCGATAATCGAAAAACAGTGTTTGGGGTATGGGGTAAGCCGTAAGGCTCACAGCATATTTGAATGTATACATTTGTATATACACGAATGCGCTTTCGTCTTCAATAGTTGTCAATTCAACATTCAATTCTACTATTACCAAACTCATGCCTTTGTGCATGCTTTAAACGCGGACTTTTTCCTGTTCGAATATCACATCACACATTTACACGATATGATGATCATTACACAGTAAATTTCCAACGCCAACGGTATCACCGTCGGCAGACGTCCGCGGTTTCCGATTGATTTCCGCTGTCGCCCGGTATCTCGGTGCGGCCCGTCGGATGGACGAGGGACGTGATCGTCGGCGACAGGAAAACCGAAAGAACCTGTGCAGAAAACGTAATAAACCTATAAACTATTTTATAAAGTTAGTTTATAGGTGTATGTTGCAAATACCTACTCGCCTACGCGGTGGCGAGTATTTTAAGAACCCAACGACGGCAATCGCGCCGCCGGGAGAAGAGAATAATGATAATAATAAAAACGTTGCACAATCAACACTCCTCACCACCCAGTGATACACTGATGCTGCGTGCGCATACAGCAAGCCCGAGCTAAAAGGATTACCGCGGCCACCCGCCCGCGCACGTTGCACAACAGCCGTCTGCCAGTTGCCACCACCAGTAGTCGCGTCGGTGCGCCGCACCTTTTACAACGTTATGCTTACCAGTTACCGTACGTAATAGCAGTAAGTAACCAGCCGTTGTTCAGTTGTTGTTGTTGTCGTGGTCGAGCGGTAATGCGGTATGGTACAACGCGACGGGCGAGTATGATCGCGAACAGAATATTTTCTATCGTTGTCGTTTTTACACAATAAAATATTATTATAATATCGCTTGAAGACCAACAAGTGAGACGACACTCTATTTCATAATATTATTAGGCTTATTGTCTCATTACTGGAGCTCAGTGACTTGTTGCTGTTGTTGTTGTTTATTAATGTTGTTGTCATAATTAAAATATTATGATCACGGTCGTCGATTCAGTGGCGGCGCGTGGTGACTAGTGGAAATAACGGCATATTGCGCAAACTTACTCTCGGGGACAAAACGATCGAACTCGACGTCTCTTCCATATTGTCCGATATTTATATAAGTGCCTAATATACTTTCATTAATGGCTGCACTACTCGAGGTGAGTAACACTCAAAAACGTTATCGTTCCTGATGTGATTTCATTTTAATCCTTCACGTATTAGTGTACTACCAAATGCGCATTTTGTTTAGACTTCGCGGCGAATAATATCATTAATCATTAACCACTCTCACGTGCGACGCCGTCGTGTGTTTCGTCAGAACACGTCATGACACGTGACCCCCTTATAAATCTGTAAACAATAAAATGTAAAATAAATAAAATATGTAAATTATTATGCCGGTTTAATATTATTTTATTACGTCGATAATAACAGCGCAATTGCACCTCACGCCTCTTCGACAGATACTACGGGAAGCAGATATTTTTTTAAAATGTTTTTGTAATATATTTACAATTTATTTATGTTGATAAATTTCTTAATACGACTTAGCAAGTTATTCTATAGGTATATTTATAACAGCATACACGCTTGATGTAAATGAAGGCAAATGTTCTCGTTGTCTTCAAATACACCACTGCCTTGTTTAAATTTCAAACCAACGATTTACCATTAAATTTAAAATATGATAAGTTACTTGAACGAAAATCAAAATCGTACGTAATACTATCAGATACGTACACGTGCCGATCCAGCGATTGTTATAAATACAAATAGTGTGATGCCACAGAAATACTTATCTCATATAGAATTTTCAGAACGAACATTTTGGGATATCATA
This sequence comes from Myzus persicae, assembly GCF_001856785.1. Taxonomy (NCBI): domain Eukaryota; kingdom Metazoa; phylum Arthropoda; class Insecta; order Hemiptera; family Aphididae; genus Myzus; species Myzus persicae. The sequence goes on along the minus strand of NW_019104050.1, from coordinate 124,653 downwards.
TCAGCTTACGACCATCGTGATGATTAAATATATAATTTACCATTTTGATTTTTGGTGAGATGTACCTATGTACGGTTTTCATAATAGAAATAAGTCAAGTATAATTTTGGAAATACGATGTATAATAATATGTAAATATAAAATTTTAGATAAACAAATATTAAAAATCTGCCTTAACGTTCTATATGATCATTTATTGGCTCTACAAAACTATTACCAACTAATGAACTGTGTTGCCGATGTTTATTTATTTCTAATCAATAAAAAAAATTTATGACAATTATGTGAGTATCAAATAACATAATATCCAAACGGCAGACAATATGGTATATAAGTGGTGGGTTTTAAAACATGTACTGATTTTAATACGATAGAAATCACTGACCAGTAATGATGATAATATGATATTGAATACAAAATAAAAATAAAATGTCGCCATTTGATATTCAAAAATACACATTTAAACGTACTATTAACTCAAAGAAATATAGGTATAATCTATTTTCGTATTCAGATCCAATGCGTACTGCGTACAACGTAACTGCCCGTCGATTATTATTTATCTTTGGAGTTTGGTCATAATATTATTATTATTAATTGTATAAGGAGCCTACGATATCGTCTCTTCTGTTTCGGGTTTACCCAAATGCTTCGATAGTTTCGGTCTGATTCCGGTGCAAAGGAAAACGGTGATGTTCCCAATAATCGAGTTGTTTACATAAAACTTTATCGCGTATATAATAATATTATTATCGTCATTGGACGCGGTTTTCCTCACAGACATCACCACCACCACTACCACCACCACCACCTGTTGCTTTATCATGTTATCCACCACCTCTGTCCTAACCTCACCCGTTGCCCGTCACAACTTACTGCGCACATTAATAACATTCATAATCAAAAACCGAATAGTGTACGTATCGGACTCAAACGTTGATGAGGTTTGGAGTATTGTGTCGCTCAGGAAGTCGAAACAACAGTCAGTGGACATCACGACTGTTCATAATTATCGCGTACAGGCAAATACATAATACAATTATAGTAATTATTTATTATTGTAACCATAAAATAGTAATATCGTATCGGAAATTTACCTATTCCTAACATTATAATGGTAATCGGTTATCAGTGACCGCGACAAACGCCTTTCTCCGCACCACCATCGTGACCGAAATAGGAAAAACCACAATCACGGGACCTCGCGTGCTTCGTGTACCACATTTATTATACCTAGATATCTTATACCGACGACGTTTCAGCGTAACCGTTTCGACGGTGACCGCAGCGGCAGTGGTGGCTTTTACCGGCGATCCGAATCGCGCCCTTTCGGTGGAGGTGGTGACGATGGTCTTGTCGTAGTTGTTGTTGCTGCTACGACTGCTGCGCCCGCTATGGCGATGTCACGATGATTCCCTGCAAAACGCGCCAGTGATCGCGACGCTAACGTTCTATGGACAGCGACGACCACCATCAACAACAACAACAACAGCAGCAGCGACGGCGGCGGTCGACGACGGCCGTATTGCTACAGCAGCATCAACAGCCTGGCGTGAGGTGGCGTGCGGTGCAGCCAGCCAGGAGGAGTTGCTCGGCCGTAACTGAAAGGGACATGATGATGGTGACCGCCGGCGCGTGGCAGCCGTCCCGGCAACTCTCGTTCACCGCCAAAAGATCTTCCAGAGTTTACAGGTACACTTTCACACACGAGAATCGACCGGTTTTAATAGAAACCTCATTTGACAATAATTGCTATGATTCATTTAAAAAAAAATGTAAGAATTGTACAACTCTGAGCTGAAATGTTTTGCCGAGCACAACAGAATCATAAGCGAAATCAAAAACATTACGAGATAAATAAAATAATATTATTAGTTGGACTAGTTGGTTAAAATTTGTAAGTCCTACTTTCCTCCGGTAAATTTTAAGTCTAATTTTCGTTAGATTTTTTTTCAAATTTATAGTTTTCTCAAACAATTAATTTAGTATCTTATATTTCTAAGATTATAATTAATTGAGTATTATAAAATTAAAAGCAACTATAGGGGTGTGAATATTAAGTATTTTTTTCAAATTAAATGTAGGCTAATTTTAACCTTCAATAATAATTTACCAATCAGCATATGACTTATGAGCATAAATATATCACAACCATACTCTTATAAACATGAGTTTTATAAAAATTTAACTATATACCTAGTGTATATTATACTTACTATTATTAGGTAAAATAAATATTATAGCAATTTTATTTTAAAATAAATCCTTTATAGACATCTACATATTTTGAATATTGCTTCACGTTTAATCGACCGAATACATCTCAATGGACTTCTTTATGATATCTTGTTATGAGGTAAACTCCTACAAATGTAGGTAATCTCTTACAAAAGATAGTGTTGACTCCTATAAAATATAAAATAAAATAATAAATATTACAAAAAATTAAAATTTATTTTTTTCCAATTTAGTACCGGCAATAAACGCCAATTTGTTCGGAAATTACCAATATGAAGGGGATTATCATGTTTTATTGATATTCGACAATATTCGATACCATACTATCGCTGATCTATTTTAAACATTTTGTACTGCAAGTGCCGACATCGCATATAAAATAGTATATAATATGGAAAGGTATACTATCTCCGCTGTAGGTATCTCGCATCATACCGCTGTCATAATACACAGTTAGCGCATATACACATTCTATTCAGGTGTTTGTATTTTATCTATGAAAATATATTTTTGTAATTATTATTTTCAACTTTTTAAGTTATGATCATTTTTAGCTTTTTGGGCTTTCCGGTATTAAAATCAAATATTCAAGTCAAAATATTGGAGTGTAGGATATAACCTTATTTTGTTCAGTTAAAAATGTCTATGTAGGAGTAGGAGATTACAGTATTTTTGATTTTCGGGTAAAAACGTTATTTATGTAGGAGTTTACATGTAGTCCCTGTTAATGGACCGGACGGCGAAATGTCCGAGTTTTGATACAAACAACTATTTAAACATTTAGTACTAACAACTAATACATTAAGTACCTATTTATAATCAAACAACACCGATTATCACCTGACTAACCACCCACCCACCACATGTTTTGGTAGGGGAGGGAGCAATCGCCGCTTTATTAGTAGTTCGGCGCTACATGGACGGGGTTATCCAGCTATCCAGCCAAACTCCTCAATTTCACGACGTTTGTAGTTGCAACTGATACAGTTTAAATGTTTATCAACAAAACTAACTGAAACCCTATTGCCAACAATATCTGCCCTACTGAAAGTATTTACGAAAATGGTGTTGGTGGTACCTACTACCTCCTCTATATGTAAAGCGCAACTAAAAAAAAAATACTCTTCTCCGACCACTATACTACGGTAGTGCTGCTGCTGGTGTCTTCCGTTTTCTAAATAAATAATATATTGACCTCATTCTACAGCAATTATATTTTATTATACTTTGAACCCCCTTTTTAAGGTATTCAAGCTCTAGAATTTTCCAACTTCTTATTTTGTACGTTTCCGCATTCAGCTAGTAGTTACTATCAAATAAAGTGTGCCGGAGACTTATTTATTTTACTGATTGAGGATTTGGATTATACTTTAATACAATCGTCTCGTGCATAAACAAGGCACATCTGGTGGGTAGAAGATAAGGGAGGAATATTACCGTCTCATTATCGTCCATAAAAGTCTATTGCTCGCTGGACTATGGAGACTGCGAATAAATTGTTCATACTAGCCATACTTAGAAAAGCAGTCTTCAGTCTACTAAATGGAAAAAAAGTTTTTTTTACTATCAATAAATGATGCTGCATGGGGGCCAAGACATCTGCAAACAGTTGAGTGGTTAAAAAAAAGGTGAGTAGATACTAGTAGACTACTATAGCTGCAGGTTGCTTATTTCTTCTTTATAGTTATAACTCCGAATATGCATTGTTAAGCAACTATTGTAACGAATGTGTGAGTTCTTCTCACATTGGATTTTGTTTGATTATCTGCGTATTATAAAATATCGTAAAATTTTCTATTAGAAATTAACTTTAATTATAGTACTCTTATAGAATAATAACTCTCTCACATTCAGCTGTTATATTTAGAACTTCTTATTTTCTCGACTTTAATAATTATAGTGGGTACTTATGATGAATGCGTACTTGACTAAACATAATTAACGACGCTACAAAAAAGTAGTTATATGTTACATGTAATGACTATAATAATGACTTTAATTTACCGTGTCGCGTCATGTACATGAATCGCGCGTTATATATTCGAAGGAGCGATTAGCGAGATGACCCGCAAAACGATTATGTCATAGTATATTATACTTACCAATTTTTTTTTCATATTATCGATTATTATTATTTGTATTATGTGCCGAGCTGACATTATTTTCTATTAGTTTTATAATGTCAGTTACGCACGCGCATAAGATCGACATGTCGACTATATTATTTTGAACCTAACAGCCATCCGTATTCGTCAAGAAACGTTCAAAAAAAAGAAATAACTAGCAGATGCTTTCCAAGGCAAACAACACACACATACAAATGCCTATTTTTAATACGCTCTGACATCAGTTGTTGTAGCACATTTACGCAAGTTTCGAGCGGTTAAAACTCGCCAGACTGGCCAAAATACAATTATATACAGAGTGTTACCTATTTTTTCGCACAAATTTCGCCTACACACTTGAAAACAAACATGATTTTATCTGAAGGAAACTCATCACTTTTAATCCCAACTTTCAAATCATAAAAAATTATACATAAATGCTTATAGGTAACGCTTTTTAAATTTAATGTTTCTCTATCGAATCAATCACTCCCGTAAAATAATAATAATTGGAGAAATCCCAGAGGGAATTAATTATCGCTTTATTTCAGTATGTAATATTTATATCTGTTGTAATCATATTAGCTCATAGATTTCGATGTATCATGATTGACGTCATTTTGAGTTTATAAACATCTGAACTTTCAATGAAACCATACGCTTGTGGCTCGGTATTTACAGCAATGATGTCATGATGTACATTGTACACTGCAGTTACCAGCTGTATCTATCCAGGTACTAATGGTACTGGGTGGCCTCCATCTGCATTAAAGTCCATCATAAGTGAATTCATAAGGATTAGTAATTGGTAGAGCTAGGATTTTGGTGACTTTACATTTTTTTTTCTGTTATTTTTATATAGCATTTTTTGCATTGTATTTCATTTTTAAGCTCATTTTTACTAATATTACTTTCATTTTGTGTATTTAAACAAATTTATGTTTATTTTAAGTTTTTTTAATATGTGTTGTATAGGTATTCTCAATTGGTACCCTTATAAAAATAGTACCTCTGTACTTATATCGACAACATATTTACTTATAATATTTGACAACATTTAGTTCATTTTTTAGAGTTTTCAGGTCATTTTTGCAATTAGTACATTTTTGTTTATTTTTTAGTTTTAGTTTATTAAAACCCTAGTTCTATTAATTACTAATTGTCATTACCGGAACATAATAATATTTACTATTTACTTTTTGTTTTTCAAAAAACGAATATGACAAGTAATTATGATTTATGATACACTCCACATGTCACAACGCTCTTAATGAAATATAGGTATCAGTTTAGAATACATTTCCATAACACATATTTAAACAATAAATATCAACATGTACTTGCATTCTGCTATTAACTCATGTTATGTTTAGCAATATTATTTCATAAAAAAAAATATTTTTATGAAAATTATAACGATTGAGTTCCTTTTAAAAGTATAATGTTCAGATAAATCTGAAATCGACCTATGCTGTATGTATTTACTCGAATTACATTTCTCAATATCAATAACTTAACAATTATTGGTATGGTTATTAAAAATTTGTGTAAACTAAAATTTAATACGAAGCAACATATTAACATAAGTGACAGCTGGAGTAAAATTGAAGTTTCCATTTTAAAATGTATTAAAATATGAGTGGGCTACCATCTAATACAACCGCTGCCTACAGACCACAGGTGCCGTCTTCGGTTCCATCGTGTCTGTCGGCGCGTTTAAGAAAAACAAATCATCATCAGGTGGGTTCCTCTGTCGAGCATTCGGCTAACCCACGCAAAGGTGCGTGCGTGCCCTACCAGAAAAACTCGGCCCACATGTCCTGCTTGTGTAGGCACGAGTATTATAATATGTGTGTGTGTGTGTGTGTGTGCTTGCATATTACTATATACATATAAATAAATAATAATTCATACGGATATACAGAGTGATATATTTAACCGATTTTTACAACAATTTTTGTGATTTATAAAAATCTTTTTTATCCAGCTTGAAATACACATAATATTGCATTTTTTATATAAAACAATGTGTATTTAATATTAAGCAGTGAAAATACTTAAATTATGGGGATAAATAATCATATTTTCACTTTTAAGCATTTAAGCCATAAACCATGTATTAAGCCTACCTATATTTAAATGCCTTTAAATAAAAAAAAATATTCGTTCAATATTTGGTATTTTTACCTTCTGTACGTAAACCTTTTTTTTTTAAAAAAAACCAATAAAATAATATAATAATACATATGTACTTATATATTGTAGAATGAACCATATATAATTTCAAATTTTAGAAAAATAATTTTATTTCTAAATTTACTGAAATTTGTGATGATCAACTGTTTTTAATGGACCAGTCTGTACATATTAGTGTATGTCGTTTATCTCTGCCTACCACCCGATATGTGTGACTCCTCGGTCCGGCCCCCCTAATCCCACGATCGGAGCCGATCCGTAGGCGATCCTGCACCAAATAGCTTTACGGCGATATGCCCGGTGCCGATGTGGTCGTTCCCTTTTTGATATAATATTATAATTCCGTGTACACACACGCTCGTGTGTATTATTGGATTTTAACGAGAAATATATTATTTTGTTGATATTTACACATTTTAATTATGTATTCACTGCCCCCTACCACCGGACAACCGGTTCTCTACTCGCGTCTCCAGATCAGTCAGCATAACTAGTCTATTTTAATCAGCATATTATTACAGTGATTCGGACTGTTTACAACCGCGTTGTACTAGTATCGCGATTCGCGGTATGTACCTATCTCATAACCACTACGATATTGATGAACCAGAGTTGATGTTAAACACATGTAACGTGACTTTTTTTTATTTTTTGTAATTATTTATAAATGGCTGTGTTTAATGATGATGATTCGAAGAACACTTCAATAATAATAGTTAATTTATAGTTCGATAACAACCAATTAAAACATCAATAATAAAAAGTAAATTAAAATAAATGTTCACGTACATAACCAGTGTGACTCGTTTATTATTATAACATTTTTTCTTTCGCCGACATCAAAAAATAAAAAAATAAAAATTATTTCGGCAAGTATAACAAAATATGCGTGTTTTACATATTATTTGCTGCGCAATATAGAAATTTAAAGTATATGATGAAAATTCTTACGAATTCTTTAAATATGTTAATTAATTAATATATTTTATTATATAAATGTGTGCGATTTCGTCTTCCTTTGGTTTCCGTCGTTTCCGATAATTTTTAAATGCTCAGGTGAGTAGATGGGTTATTATTAGGTAATACACTAATAACTAATATATTTATTTTTATTACAAGATTGATTTCAGTTATACAAACATTTTTTTTTCTTTCTTTTTAATATTAAAACTAAATTAATATAGTAGCATATACACCTATACTTACACAGAACATATTCTATCCATTAATCGCTTACCGTCGCTTACAGTTTTGCATATTACATAACACTTTAAAGAAACGTTTTTGTTTAGATTATCATTTTAAACTCTGTTTGTGTTAATTTTTATGATTTTATTATAATTAACGTTTTCATCGTATAGTTTATAATGTTCAATGCAACGATTTTATATGAAAAGAGTTGTATTATTTGTCGGTTTATTCAAGGTCCAATAGAATTGCCAAATACCAGATTAATTTTGGAAGACTGTTGAAAGCGTTCACTATGAACTTATAGAAAATATTAATAGTAAACTAGCCAAAGTCATGTTCACTGTATAAATAAATATCAATTTTATAGTTGTGTGACAGAAAATCCTTGAAATAAAAATCTCCATGATTTAACATGATAATAATGTAATGATATAGGTATTTTTTTTTAATGATTCTGCTAATTTTTATACATTAAATTTATGTCTTTTCTTTATTAATTTATGAATAATTTTCATTTTATGATTCTTACTTCTAAAAGCAATGTGGCCGACATTTAGCTTCATTTTAAGATTCTGCAAAGTGGCTCCGATGAACGTATTGACTATTCAACGATGTGTGTTTTTTATTTTTTGAGTCTGTACTCACTCACGAAAAGTTGTCAAAAAAAATGCTCCTGTGGTTTCTGGTAGGATATTGGATCTAGTTTGTATTTTTAATATAGGATAAAATAAAGAATTCCGAGAATATTTCAAAAATGTTTAGAAAGAAGAAACAAAAGAAAAAACACATTTTTATGTAAAAACAGTTTTTGAAAAAATTGATTTGGGTTTTCTTTGTGGTTAATTTAAAACCAATAGCTGTAGACATTTAACATTTTCACTAAATGTATACATGTCCATTATCCAAAAAAGATAACATTTTTCAAATATATTGACTCTTTTTATTCCTTGTCCAGAGTTTTTAATATTATCACTTTACTGAACGTATAATTTTAGACTAAACATAATCTATTTACTTTTATAATATATAGCCATAAGCTTATGGTGCAATATTTTAGATTTAACTGGTCGTGACTTATTGACCAGATAAGTGATGACACATTATGGATTTTTGGAACAATTAATTTAAATATAATTGTTTTAAAAATAATTTTGCAAGTATTTTTGTACACATGTAAAAATTCAGACACTTAAATTGTAATAATAAACAGTTAAAAGTGTCTGGTTACCAAATTATCATAAGAAAATTAAAATTGTTTTTATTTTGTTTACCATCAGAATGTCCACAAATTTTTTAAACTTGAAATAGTTACATCACTGCCCACTGGCCTTCATTCTCCTTGTGTTATAATTAAAATATGAAGCATGAGCTGTTCAAATTTCAATACATCTGACAGTGTGTTTTCGTTTTCATTTTTTTGTTAAAATGTAGTTTAATATATTATTATAAAATATGTTTAATGTCTTGGCCAATAGCCCTGTCCTTCTCGGAAACAATGGGCATTCCTTTTGCTGGATTTCGCTTATAATGCGGAACATTCATCCATCGTCCATTCAGTCCGCCGAACTCGGACGTAAGAGGTCATTGTTTCATTGACTAATGAATAACATAATAATTTTCGGAAATCTATGTATGTTTAAAATTATTGTTGGTTTTTTTTTTAAATGTGTGAACCGAGACATTTCTAAAAATGAATATAAAATCTATTATTATATTTCTAGTTTAATAAATTATTTAGTTGTAAAGTGTGAGTGATTCCTTAAACAGTTGTGTAATTTTTTTGGATTATAATATTTTTAGTTTTTATCCGACAAACAATTAAATTAAAGTTGTTTTATACAATTTGTGTGTGTATTACCTACGTCCTATTACATGTATAAAAACCAAAAAAAGTAAACAGTGTGTTCCATGAGGATTTACCAATTGTGATATCTCCTGAAATAATAGATATATTGTCATTTTATTTTATTTATAAGACCCACAGGGACAAGGAAAAGTTATAAAGTTAAAAAATAATTTTTGGGACAATTATTTTCATAAAAATGAAGATATATTGCAGAATTCATTTTTGTGAAAATGTTGATGTTTCAATATTTTATTTTCATTAATTTCACAATTTTTAATATTTTTATTTATTTTTTATTAAAATTGCAAATTATTAATTAATATAGTAGTTTACATAGTCATCTATTTTAATGTTCCGATATTATCTTGTCTAGTTTTCCAATAAGATAAATACATCTTGATTAAATAAAATCATTTGTTGTTCTACATCATTGTAGTACAAAAATGTTCTCAAACAAAAAAAATATGTATTAATCTAGGTTAATAAAAATAAAATGTTGAAACGTCAACATTTTTAGGAAAATAAACTACAAAATAGCTAATCCATAAAACTAAAGCTTTTTGTAATCCTTGTTCATGTGAGCCTTATAAAAAAAATTATGAAATCTCCATTATTTCAGAAGATGTAGGACGTAGGTAAATAACCATGGGACACCCTGTAGGTATAGGTAGATATAGTTTCATATAAATATGAAAATAGTAATTTACAGTACCCTCAAAGAGCAATGAAATTATATGTACATAAAAAAACTGTCTTGAGAGTTTTTGTAAAAAGTATATGCTGAGTTCAGAGTTAGCTCTCGTCGTCATCAAATGTAATCAAATTTAGTCAAATTTGCTCCTTACCGTAGTGCACGATAAAAAAAATATGAATTCGCTCCTCTAAACTTTCCTATAAATATAATAAATTAGTGATTTTAAGTGTTTGGCACTCTTCAGCAACTTTTTTGTTCAGCTCGATGTCGTTATTCCTCTTCCTTCTTTATGCAACACCACGAGGGTAGAACTAGAAAAATAAAATTTTGGGTGGCTACACCAAATTCTATAAGGCATTTGCTATAGCATATGTGAATTATAAGTTGTTAACACGTTATCCGTAGTCCTAATATAAGAATAATACAATACATTATGGGAATTTTTAATTTGTAATATTTGACATAGTTATTACTCACATTTAAATTAAAATATCATTAGAAGCCAATGGTGTGTTCTGAATATTATTCTTACCTTTATGATTTATAATAGGTCAATTCACTCTATTAATGCTAACGACATAAAATTAGGTGTGCTGATCTCAAATTGTTATGTTCCACGTGGGTCAGAGTGAGAAAACAAATAATGCGCTGACATTTTCTGATTTTCTTAATAAATCGTTTACTCTTGTAAGTATAGTATAGGTAATAATAGTCTTATTAGTGTAGAATAGCATAGTCCACGTCTATTATAACAATAATTATGGTGGTTATTATTTGGTACCAAGTTTGTAATTCACAAGCATTAATATTGTTATGTTTATTTGAAATAAATCGTTATTTTTTATTATTTAATTCTTGTCTAATGTAGTTATTATTAATATACCTATAGTATAATTTATTGTTAGTTGCATAATTAGGACGATACTATCTTATGAAGCTTATTGTTATAACTTAATTTTGGTATGTTGCCATACTTCGGTAGTTGACCTTTTGAAATTGTGTCATGGTGATGATTTTTTGTATCTCGGCGGGTGTAAAATTGTTTGTAATTTTTTAATAAACCAATAATATCATTATATTTCTGCATTTCCGTATTTTTCATGCTAACTTTACATTTATTGTTTTCAAGTCAAGAATTCAAATTTAAAGCTAAAATAATAAAATACATTGTAGAAATATAATATGGTTCAATTTAAAGTTTTATACTATTATTTCATATTTGACTATATTACTTTTGAATGTTATGACTACGAGCTACAATTTAATTGTATTATATCGACTGAAATCGTCTTAGAAAAGTAAAATATGAAGAGCAAATAATTGGTATAGAATAACTTTATTAATATCTACTTAAATTTTGGACTAGACATTTTAACATTTATTTTGCCTACTTTTACCTAACCGAAAATGAATCGTTCAAATATTGGTATTTATGAATTAAAGATATTTTAATATTGTAGACTAATAAGCATACAGAAAAGTTTCTGGTACATAACGTAAATGAAGAAATAGTATAAATTTAATTAATACGAACTATTGAGGTTTTTACTAAAAAGTTAATAAGTTAGTTAATAAGTCAAGTTTTACTAATGGTAACTCTTACTTATTAACTTATTTATACATGTTACAAAAGTAATTATAATAATAATTTTATTTTTGGTTAGTTCTTTTTAAAATATTGTATAAGTTTATAACGCTCGCAGTGTATAATAAGTGGGTACGAGTAAAATAATATAGTATAATATAATATATAAGACCGTTGATTAATACATATAGGTACTACCTACGTTATTTACCATTGATTATATGATGTATACTACAATGTTACGAATCATATTTTATTTTTATATTACATTAATTTGATTTGATTTATTATTTTTTTAGTGTTTTATACCTGTATAATCTATATCATACATTTATTTTCCCTAGCGCCCACTCTGTGTAGTCACACGGGATATGTTGAAATGAGTACCTATTTTCATAACACTCCTTGTAAGACGACTAACGAGTACCTAAAATTGATAAACTATTTAAACCAGTTAAACTAATAAATTCCAAAAGTTTTCATCTACCTACTTATATTATATGTTGTATATAAAATTGTCATTCGCTTTAGTTAAAATGCTAATCATTACAAAAGAGGAACCACTTTGGCACAAAAATCTTGGTTAAAAAAATATCCGGTTTTCAAAGCTATACTTAGATGCGTCATCCGTGCCTTGTTTAAGTTAAACGTATACGTATGTAACTATACAAATAAATAAAAAAAACCAATGATACGCATTCGAAAATATGAAAACGGAAGGTTTAATTTTAATCAATTTACCTATTGAAATAAGACAAACGACGTGAGTGAAGAAAAGTTATTCTTTTACCACATATACGATATACGATGTGATCTTATTTTTATGATTCAAAGTATTCATAACGCTTTATATTTTTATATATATTTGATATTTTTTTAATATTTAAAACGAATCATTGCTCTCTTGGTGTTATACACAAATATTTTGATTTATTTGGTATTTTTTTTTTTTTTTTGGGGGGAAAATAAAACAAAAAATGACTATAATGATAATTTTATATTCCAACTTCGACCATAAAATTGATTTTAAATAAATTAGTTAGGTAAGCACATATTATTTTTGTATTATAATTATATGTAGTAGATTGATTTGATGAAATAGGCACTAGATAATATTATGCACAGGTTTCAAACAAACAACAATAGCCGGAAATCGAAATTCGCTTTGTACTCGCTACTTTGTACAATTGTTACAATAAGTTATCAGATACCTGGTACCTATATACATTATAACTGATTATACATTCAAATTTATATGGTTGTATAACACAGGGGAAATGATCAAGCGTGATCATCCCCACTTTTCCTTTAATACAATACATCTATTTCAATTTTGATTTTTGAAATATTTGAGTATTATATACATGGCAACAGATTCCTAATGATAGAATTTTTAATAATAATTAATTTCATTAAATGCGCATTCGTAACTAGTTGCTACGTCGTATGTCGTGTCGTGCGAGGGTATGGTAATCATATTGGTTTAAAAGTTGAGCTGTAATCAATTCTTGTTATACTCGGTTGCAACTTGGTTATTCCATGATACCTAAAAAGTAATGTCCAATTACAATGCTATTTGATTGACATGGCATGACCCACGATCAAGGGCGCCCGCAGGATAAAATCCCACCCGGGGCAAGATCAAAATTATTATTTTAAATCTTAATATATTTCTAGTGGTTTTTATTCTAAAATAGCATAACCTACATTAAACAGAAAAAAACAACATTATGTCATCACATAAGGCCTTTTATTTTGTAGGTTTATAATACAATATTAATATTATTTGAATATACGTTAATGTAGGTGTCACAAATTAATTATATTTATATTAATCATCAAATAAAAATTGTATGCGTCTTGGTTGCATACAAAATGATTGTATAACATCTTCAATAATTTTTTGTTTTTGCTTTTTAACAATGTCTTTATGTATATACAATATAGCTAAGTCATTTAATCTGTCTTCATACATTGAGTTTCGTAGGTCTGATTAGTGATTATTATAAACATTGTAAACTAATGTATACATTAAAGATTATTTTTTTAGATTATCTAAAAATACAATAATTTTTACATAACTTCATAAATGAATCTCAATTGAGTCAATAAAATTATGTTATAATTAATATGCGTGGCGCCGTGGCATTAAATAAACAATAGTTTAAAAAAATTCCCAGTAGGAGCAATGGCCCCTTTGCCCCCCCCCCCCACTGCAGGTGCCCTTGCCCACGATGTAGTTGTGAATCCGGCCTAACTTAACGCCGTTCGTGGTTAGAATGTGGTCGCGCATAAAGCAAAATCGTCGTTCCCCGCCACAACCACCTAAATTCCCACTTTTCGGCTCTAGTCGTAGGCGCAATGTAACTACATCTTCTCGGTGACAGGTCTATATTTTTTTCATACTAAAATTTTTTTTTATCTTCAATATATTATTATGTATCATATATTAATCCCATATAGTATTGGAATATTCAATGAGTGTTTTTTCATTAACATTTTTAAATTTTCAAGTATGATGTAGTTGAATGTTGTCTTTATTATCTTGTCTCTTGTTATAGAATTTTTTTGTCCAACGCTAAGCGTATACTGATATGTATTTAGAATGGGATTATATTCTGTACACACACTATAATTTGACAGACTGATATTGTTAATTCGATTGTATAAAAAATTCCTCACACACGCCGTATCTAATCTGCACTTTGTTATAATGTGACGATTTTATATTCCTATCCTACTAATACTACTATGCGTTTATTATTCCACAGTCAATGAAATATTTCCGTTGCCTCTGTGTGTCGCTCGATTTAGTAGCGTCAACATGGTTTCTTCCTGTTTGCACTCAAATGTAATTAAAAATTCATAAATAAAATAATAATTGAATGTTATCTTGACGGCAATTCCGGATTTTTCTTGTTTTTATATAATTATACAGTATGATATTTATACAAACATTTGTGTTTTTTTTTCTGTCTTGTAGAGAATTGTGTTCGGCATGGAATTCGCGTGTGGGCTCCCAAAACACGAATGCTCCAGCCCACAGAGTTCAGGCGCTATTCAACGACTTGGGATTGTACCTGACCTCGGCCCAAGGTAATTCTTTTGCGACAATATTTGTCTTATTTGCGCACAGCTTTGGTACATTTTGTCATTTTTTCCATTTTCTTACAGTCGCTGAAATGATGCAGTGCGTAATGAAATGTGCCAATAGAAGTTCGCCGGTATACATGACATTTGGCGAATTTTGTTTGTTGGCTAGAAAACTCAAAAACGGCTTGGATAGAGGGTAAATAATAAGCAACGATTTTAGTTCAGTTTATTACAGTGATATAATATGGTCTATATGTAGCTATTTTGTGATTCTATGCTATATGTCATATGATATCGCATGGGTACCTACTAACAGGTAGTTGGTATAATGTTTCTATCTTAGATTTGCTTGCAGAAAAATAGAACAAAAGAAAAATGTAGTTATTTTTCAAGATTTAACCAAAATTATCACAGTTCAAAGTGTTTAGTTTTTATCTTTGTAGAACGCACTGTGATTAACTTTATATCACACCAATGTTTATTAATTATTATCTATATAACTGCTGCGTGTTTAGTGTATTGCATAAACCTATTGTTGACATTTAAAAACAATTATACACTTAATAAGTAAGTGCTTTGAATTATAATATCAATCATAAAAAACAATATAATACTTATAACATTTTCTATTTTACTAGAAAATCATCTCACGTAATTATGATAGCCTATCAGATTTTTATTGTACTAAATTTAATACACTTGACAAAAACAGTTACAATTTCAAATGCTTACAAAGTCATAACATTCTATTAATTTAAAATATTTAAAAAACGAGGGGCTCTAGATTATAGGTTTACAGTTTAATTTGTTGACACGTAGATTTACTCTGATATAAAAAATAACTGAGTTAAATCAATTAATCTTAACGTAAAATGCTTTATGTATGTAAGACGGAAAAACACAATATGCCGATTTAACGTACTCTTAATAGTGTCAATTAATAGTTAATACTTAGGAACCTATACCTGGTTAAGAACTAGGAAGTAGTCTTGAACACCTATACGGATTACTTAGTGATTAGTTTAACAATAAACACTCATCATCTCGATAAGTATTAACGTTATTGTAATGTAGCCAGTGTATGTATATAATTTTTTAATAATTTTAACTTTTAAGTCGTTACTCAAAACAGAATAACTTGTTATACTATTTTTAATTTTTTCCAAACAACATACATTTTTATTTCATATTCCAAAATTGAATATTTTTCATATTCTCCCCGATATTCGCTTATAACTAATTAACTGAAATTTCGATTTTTATACCTCAATATTCTTAGAAAAGTATTTTGCTTTGGAATATGAGATTAAATATGCATGTTATCATTCAAAAAATAAAAATGTTATAAAATGTTAAAAGTTATTGTTGGATACATACAATATATATTAAAAAAACGATTTGCTATGTCAGAATTTTGTGTAATGAAGATAAATATTATATCTTTGCGAATTATTAAAGATGTACGATTGGATGATAACTATTAATAAATAAGCCAAAATTAAAAGAATATATACATAATACATATATATATATGCGTATCAAATAATACAAATCCTCACGAATTGTTATACTATAATCTAGTTTCTCTTATTGAGGCCCAGTAATCTTTCTAATATTAATTTAAATTTAAAAAAATTATACAACTGCCAAAGATCACTAGCTGTAGATGAGATTATTTTAAAGAGTTTTCATTCTTGGTTTAAATTTGTATTTATAAATGAATATACTAATATTAAAAATGTGTGACAATGGCGCGTTTTCTACAGTTATGCCTACTTGTAGTACATATAATTAACTTTAAAAAAAACTAATTTTTATAATTATATAGTATTGAATGTTAATAATGCCATAAAAACATTGAATAAAAACTATGCCGTTGCCTGATGTGGCGCGGTGTTTGGCCTCAGTCACTAACGTGTTCTGAGTTTAAGCAACAGCTGGTAAGCATCACTTGTTCCCGGGTGGGTGACCACCCGGGTTTTTTGTGACAAATCCTCACCACATATACTCATGTATTTTATATTTATCTAGCAGTAACTTACCCACAGTAATAAACCTATTAAATAACCCTAAATAACCCATGCTAATGTTGTTGAAGTATTAACTTAATAAAAAAAACCTCATATTTCTGCATGATCTTAAATGTTATACATCATATAAATAAAGTTATTTTGAATAATTGAATAGGTAACGCAAAATCTATGAAGAAAAAAATTCCTGTATTGTATTTCGTTTTTTGATTGTTCCTTTTGCTTTGTTTTTATAACATTGTTTTATTTGATGGGTAAAATAAACGACAACTCCAAGTGATGATGTTATAATAAGAAATTGAAAATAGTAACTAAAATAATACATTTTACTAAGTAATAATAATAATTGTTCTTACTACCATTTGTCGTACGTTCTAATAATTCGATTAACTCGCGTTTATTTATAATGGTGATATACTCACAAAATAATTCCCTTGTAAAGTTGGACAAATTCCCATAAATTAATGTGTCGGTGTGTTCTTTTGAAAAGTGGTACCATACCTACATGATGATATATTGATATACAACACTGAAATCGTTTTTAATATTCCCATTTGATACTGAACCTATATACTATTATTATACCATATAATTTTTATACTCTGGAGCAAATTTACTGTATTTGGTCATCTATTAAAATATATTCTCCAAAGAAACTACAGTGATGCAGTTATTTTTCATCGCTATATGTTTTACTCCACAACGACTAAAATATATAATAAATTATATTATAAATTATTATGTGTGTACGTTAAACTACGCAACGAGCGAAAAAATCATGTAAATCATTGTAATTATGTATTTTAATTTACGACACGTCACGTGTACTTAAAAAGGTTACATCATTTTCTATTCTCGGCAATATGTTTATCCTTAATAATAGATAGTTCTTATAATAAACACGCGATGTATACATACTATTATTAATAATATATACAGCGGCGTGGTAAAACAATTTGAACCCCAAGGCAATGAGTATTGAAATATATTAATATCCACACACCCGCCAATAAAGTGATGTGATTAGAAAATATTTTGGTTTTGGATGGAGAACACACCATCGACTGTCGACTTGCATCAAAATAATACTCACTTACCTATTTGTTAATGAAAAGTGGCCGACATTTAATGAAGGTTTACTTCCTAAATTCTGATTATCCATAACTATTAACTGTAAATTGTAGTGTTAATATAGAACTGAATCAATTTTAGTCCCAGCGATAACTCCCGTCCATGTTATCAACAGACTAGCACTGAATATAATGTTATAAAGTATATGTAAATTACTATTTGTACTATTGTCCCCACCACCGAAATTCCTTAGGCATACAACAATTATTGTCCACTATTAAATAACGCACTAAGTACAGTAATTACTTTTTTAATAATAAATGCACTGGCTACAAATATAAAATGTTGATGTATTTAGACTTGCAAAGTCTATTTATATTTATTATGAAAAAATAAGTCTGTTTATAGTCGTCTTTGTTATTATACATTCATATTAACTTAAAGATGTGGCATTGTACAAAAATTCACTCTTTAGTCTATACCATTGTTCCGAACCATCGTTTCTCTTTCCGTTATATATTGGTCAAAAATAGTATGTTTAATAAAAATAGGAGGGACCTATATTTATAGTTCAATGATTATATAGCCATATAGGTACCCAATGCAGTGTGCCGCATGCCATATTGGCGATCGTCGCTAAAATAATGATATACTACCCGTTTTTAACAGTGTATAAACCTTTCTTCTGCAGGATACCGAGATCTGTGCAGTTTTCACGGCTGTTGGAAAAAGATCAAGAGAAACACATCAGGGGAATAAAAAAAAACTCGAGTAAGCCAAATAAAAAATATATTATGTCCTATTATAATAATATGATGGTAGCCCTCTGCATACTTCTATTCTCGACGCTGTTACCATTAATCGCCGAATCCACCTTTAATATAGGAAGTGCCCACAGCTACGACGTTTTCCTGGGCGGCTCCTGCAATCCGACTACGTGGCGCAAAGACTTGGCCATCCCGTACCTTCAAGATGCTGGTGTGTCATTTTACAATCCGGTTGGTATCCATAAAATATTATATTATAGGTTCTGTAATTATGATCATGTGCGAACTACTGTGCGTAATATGGAAGGAAGTCATTTTGCACGTATTATTTTGGTATTCACGTTGCAAATTCTTTTCGACATTTTCAATTATATATGAAATATTAAACGTTTTTGCAGAAATTAATAGGATTACACTCGGTATGACGGTATTAAAACGTTTTGGTAGAACTTAGGTTTTCATTTATCCACGTGTATTGTGGTATGTTAATGTTTTATCTATTGCGTTTAAGGTTAGCTTTATACAAACTAACTCACACGACTTGTTCCTTTCTAAATATGGCGTCATGTGACGTGTATGATTTAAACGTACCAGTAGCTGTTGTATTTGAAAGTTTTTAAGACAATGTTTTATCAAGGTCTGTCCTTGTTGGATGTCCCACACAATATAAAATCGTCGACCAAAGATTCATTTATAAAAAGCTCTTGTTTCAAACGATAAACATCATGATAATTTTCACGCAGCAACACATAAACTTAAACATCACAACATCACAAAAACATAATAATTATTGTTACACTGTTACTTGCTTGTGGTCTATTAAACTGCGATGTTCCGACGTCAATATCTAAATGGATACGATTAGTTTTTAGACATTTTTTTTGAGGAAAATGTATGTTTTATATTTAAATTTATTGTACTTAAACAAGCAGATAAGGTTTAATAATTGATTTGAATTATTTTAACGTAGGTGTAATACATTTGAAACATCGACAACAAAGGTAATACAACTAATAACCTTAATTGTTGTAAATATAGTGTTGATAATTGTTGTACATTTTTACAATTATTATTATGTGATTACGTAGTAACAAATACAATTTTTTTTTAAAGTCAAATTTCATTATACTGATCCGTTTTTCTCAAGAAGTTGATCACACTTTAGATGTTTTCTGTGTTCGGGCCTAAAGCTGTGTCTAAATTGGACGGGATGTTGTATTTTCTGAGGTCACTTATATATTTGTGGCATTCTGTTATGTGTTACATGTTTAACTGTTAGGTTGGCTTAGTCATTAAAAATGCATGTATGTATAGCTATATAGGTATTTACTATATGTAAAATAAACGATTAAGTCATAGGTGCATGATGGTGTTTTGTGAAATATATTTAAATTGATGTAATATTACCTAAGTAGGTTAGTTATAGTATAATAAAGTAGTTAGTATAACAATATAACGTGTAGGTGCAGGTATCTGTTTGTCGTGGAATTTGTCTATATAGGGCTTAATATTCATATTTTATGTAATATTTATAACTTTATAAAGTAGGTATCATGCAGCAATTTGATATCAAGCATTTATCATATTAACGAATAACACACAATTTATGAAAATAGGTAAACGCGTAAATGTAAGAGTTATTATGAACCTACTATATCTATAATTCAAATAATATTTCTGGTATATATAGTTTTGAAGTTACTTCAATTAATGGATTATTTTCTCAAGAGCCAAGACTGCAATCCATTAGAATTTATAACCATTAACATCATTTATTCTTATTGTAAAAATAACATATTTACAGATTGTATTATAAATATTTAAAATATAAATATAGCATACGCGGTTGACTAACTATTATCATTATTATATTTTTTCTGGCGTTTTTCAATGAGGTAAAAATAATACTGATGAATGAAATTAATTACTTAAGTATAAATGAAGTGCGCGTTTGTATATTATATGTTTTTACAGACAACTGCCTTATCGAAATTAAAATTAAACATAGTTGTATATCATATTTATTGGGTTTCGTGTGTTTTACAGCAAGTGGACCATTGGAGCCAGGATCTAATCGAAATCGAACACGCTGCCAAAGAGAGCGCAACGATACTGTTCTACGTGATCGACAGCCAGACCAGGAACGTGGTCAGCGACATAGAGACGGCCAATTTTGCCGGTAACCACAACAACCTGGTGCTGGTCATCCATCCGCAAGACGCGATTGCCGGTTCGGTGGTCGCCGGCGAGCCCATCTCTTGTAGTGAAGCGGAGGACATTCGCGAAGCCCTGACGGCGCTCCAAAAGATCGCTGCCAACCAGGGGACACTTGTGTTTGATAACATCCCTGAAGCGTTGAACAATGTCATTCAGGTATTTGATATATTAATACAAGAGGACTTAATGGTGGATACACATGTTAATGTAAAATTATCTTCTTAAGGCCTATGTGAATCAGCGTTTAGCTTGTATCAATTTGTATCTACTCAGTTGATGAGAATTTTCAGTACCTAAATCTGTAAAATAGACAACCTGATCCAAACATTCTACCCCCTCAATGAATATAAAATAATCTAATTCATAAGTTCAAATTCTATAGAATAGTACCTATATTAGTATATTATATTAAGAGGACGTCGTATCCGCTATGTGTCTCCGTCTGACACACATATTCGACATACCAAATTTTCGTTCACTAGTTTCAGTGCCGTGCTGTTAGTTTTGATTTTAGAGTGAATTGACCAATGATCAAACTTTTAGGTAAGAACATTATCTGTGCTCTCTCGTTGGTTTTTTACGATATTTTAATTTTTAAGTGAATTATGAGAATTTTCAAATATTTTAATTTTACATACTCATAAAGTAAATATACTTTAGTACTCTAGTGATATGTCAACTATGAAATCAAATACTCACTTAAAAATTAAAATATCGTAAGAAACCAACAAAAGACAATACAATATGTGTGCACGACGTCCTCTTAATAGTAAGTTTGAGTAGTTTGACATCTTCCAACATTTAAAACCTTAGTTAAACGTTCAATAACAATGTAAAACATTAACAAATACAACTACCATCTACCGCCTCAACTGTCAAATTTTTTTTATACCTATTTAATATTTCGACGTTGCATTTATTTATGTTCAAGATTCTGAAAGACAAAAACCGCCAGAGCAACGATACCGGCGAAGACATTTCTACGTACCGGTGAGAATAAAATACCAATATATTATGATCTATAGTCTATACAGTATCTACTGCATTAAATTACTTACTAAATCTATAGTTTAAAATAATGTCGAAAGTATTTTTTTTTTATTTTTGGTAACTTTTAGCTTACCTTTACATGTCTGTTATAAACTTATTATAGTTCTATAATATCTTTTGTTAACTAATATTATAAATGAATTATTAATGAATCATTTTAATTAAACATGACCGTTTATAATATCTTTATTGGCTAAACTTATTTTTAACTAATTTTTAAAGAAATTTTCAAGCTAATTTTAAAAATGGTGATAATTTATCATAATTTTGTTTACTATGTATATGTTATTTGCGCTCGTTTATATTTTTTGAAATGATAACCAGTCAATTGATATCAATTGTTGACCTCAGGGATTTTAGTTTGTGCTAACTGACATTAGTTTGCGGGTTAAAGTTAAATATGAAATACGAACAAGTATAACTTTGAACACTTAATTTTCATGTTTTCTTTACAAATCCAAACTTGATGTAATTTACTTAAGGTAATAGGTATCTTTAGTGTAGCTTAGTTAATTTTTTTAGGAAACTATTAAATCTATTTCAAAGATGCAATATTTATAATAATATAGTATGTCTTGTTTCGTTTCAGCAAGATACGCGATGCATTTAACAAATTCAACGTCGAAGCGCCGGGGGAGATTAACATTTCCCATGTATGTTGTGGGTAGGACTCGAATAATGATTTACGATTGACGTCGACACACTTATAGTTATCGACTGACGGCATGAGTGTGTGTTTTTTATTATTATTATTATTCAGGTGACAAGGGCTATCCAACTGTTGGCCAATCAGAATTTATCCGAAAATGATGTGCTAAACCTGACATCTGAACACCGCGATACTAAAGGTATACATAACTAAGTTTATTGACATATTTTTATACTACAATTAGATACAATCAAACAGTATAGGTAGTTCTTTCTCGAATGTCTTGAAAAAAATATTTGAAATCAATGTGTGTAAATAATAAGTATTATAATTTTTTTTATGTTAGGAATTTTATATCCTATACAAGTTCATTTTTGAATTTTGTTGTATTTGCATTTGAAAATGTGGTAATTTTCATTTCAACAAACAATGATTGTTGAATTGATAATTCTTGATATAAAGTCAATAAATTTCACTTATTTCCAAAAAAAAAAATATATTCAGGGTGTTTCTGAAGTGTGTGAGATAATTAGTGTACGCATACTCACTGTGATGCCACAATGAAGATGTTTTTGGAATTTTTTTTCTAACTTCAAAATTTGGGTTTTTAAAATTTATTTTTAGAATATTATCTTGAATGTAAAAATAAACACTCCAGTCGTATTTTTTGCAAAATTCTCATACGAATCGAGATATCGCATCATTTTTGCGCTTGTCGCGCGTTTTTCGCGCTCGAATCGCCAACTAAAAAAAAAGTTGTGCGACACATCGATTTGTATGAGAATACTGCAAGTGAATCACTAATCAGTGGTGATAATTATTTGTTGTCATTGATAATACACGATTAATTAACACATCGTTTTACATTGTCGACTAATAAAAAATATGAAATAATAACAAAATTAGGGTTAACAGAGTTTTTAACGATCAAATTTACTAGCATACATTTGTGTCATACCTTTATTAAATAACTTTTAACTTTATAAAGTTATAATAGTTAGAGATAAAAAAATTACCTATTTGTGTGTTTATACTGAAATTCCAGTTTTTGGATGTCATGGTACCTAACATAATTATTTTGACTCGATAAGATAAACATTTTATTTTATTCTATTATAAAAAAAAATGTTACCGTTTTTGTTGGATACTTTTAATGTACATGCATATTCTTACAGATGTCGGAGGTAACCACCAAGTTTATTTTACGTTCAATCAATTTTACGCTATTGCTTCTAAATTTCTACAGTTATCAGACAAAAACAATCGCAGGAATGGATTTGACATCGGTGAGTTATAAGTTATAACATCAAATATGTTTGATTAACATATTTAAATGTTAAAGAATAAACATAAATGTGTAATAATCATTTTTTAAAAACGTTTAGGGCACTCTTACCGCTCGAATGTAGGTAGACCATTATACTTATCACAAGAGAGTGTTGAAACAACAAGGTCTCCAAAGACGACAGATATTTATCTTGCTGGAGAAAGTGGTGATGACATTCGGTGGAGAGAAGACATTGCTATTCCCATAATCAAGTACACTTTTAAACATTTTGTTGTTTGTTTCATAACTAGTGAACCTTTTTTTTATTTGTTGTAGAAAATCTAATTTAACTTATCATGCATCATCCAAAACAGATCTATCAGTATTATTAGATGCACGTACTTTGTTATTTGTAATTCCAAACAATTCAAGATCTTTGGCAACCATGACATTAGTAAATTCCATTATTTTTTATTTCATTCAACCATAAATAAATATTAATATTTTGTAATTATATTTGCAGGCAGCATATAGTATAGCTAAAGGCTGCAGAATGGTGTTATGTATACAGAATCTCAGTAAAGATAACTGCATAGTTCGCGGTGAAAAGGTATACTTGTATTAATAATAATAGTAATAATAAAAACATAGAAAATATGTTGATATTAATGGTTTATTTTTTAGTTGACACAAACAGCAATCAACGACTATAACCGCGGACGGATTTATTTAGCGGATTTGGCAGCACGAGAACGAGTGCCTGTGTTTGAATCAATCAAAGAAGCAGTTGAAATCGCAGTGCAAAAAAGCCTATAGCACAATATATTCTTTTCTATAAATTATAATGCACATAGAAAATAATGACCATTTAATTATTTTAAATTACATGAAAATTAACAGATGTGCACAAGCAAAATTGTTTTTTTTATCTATAGATATTATTTTAACTTATAAGTACCAATTTTTTGAATTTTATTTTATTTTTTTTAACTAACAGCTAAGGAATTATTTTTAATTTTAATTGTATTGATAGTAGGTTAATGCCTATTTCATAAGGTATATAAATAAATTTAAATACTTAAAGCTATTCAGTTATACTGTTTTTTTCCTTCTGATTTTAGAATATATTATATTATATTATTCCTCTGAATTATCTAAAAAGCTATGTACTACGTTTCCAATTATACACTTCACTAAGACTTTAAAACACCCACTGTCACCGAATAGCAAAGCTCCATTATAACCACTTCATTAACAGACTTACTCAGTGCCCCCACAAGGCCCGTTGGAATGAATATGCATTTTTTGAAATTTTGATAGGAATACTTATTTTATGATGTAAATGTATATGTATATTATAATATAGTAATTTTATTATTTTAAGTTTTGGGTTAAGCATTGATTAGGTACCTAAAAATAGTGTACCTATGAGCCACCTGTATCACTTGTAATGGGTTGTAATTTATTGGAAGTTTTGTATAGGGCCCTCAAAATCATTTTTTTTTACAGGATATAATATTTAATGTGAGGTGCCTAGACTTACCGTCCCAACTGTCATCAGCAACTATTCCTGGAAATCCCAAAAGAAGACTTAAAAGACAGTTATGTTGTGACCTACTTATAAAAAAAAATGTAAACCACTATTAGATTAGTATCTAGGCCTAACCTGGGCGCAACATGTAAGGGAAAAAAACTCGCTTTAAATGCGCGTATCCGGTTGATGAAAACATTATTATCAAAAAAAACATACTAAATTAAGTATAAAACTTCATTTACAAATCCTTAATTAAGCCTATGTGGACATATTATGGACTACAACTCTTGGGCAATGCCAAAAAAAACCTTAACAAAATACAAACCGTTCAAAACAAAATATTGCGCTCCATCACCAATGCCCCATTTTACATTTCTAATTTTACTCTCCATTCTAATTTAAAAATCAAAATCATCCATGAATAAACTAAAACGTACTTTAAACGTTTCTTCAACAAGTTGCCTTCTCATACTAACCCTTTAATATCCGGTCTAGCCACTCACATGATTCCAAGAAATCCACCACGGCGACTAAAAAGAAATTGGCGCAGAGATCTTAATGATTAACAAAAAAAAAGTATGTATAGATGTATACAATTAATAACAACTAAATAAAAAAATATGTAAATATATTAAGCAAAAGGAAGTGTGATCACTGAATGTTTTCTTCCCCACCCTATTCATGTTTCTAAATTTATTGTAGCACATATTGTTAATATGCTTTTATGTATAAATTCTATATTATCTAAAAAAAATAAAAAAAAAAAAATCACTTTTAGCATCTTAATCATTATTAGTACTATATTGTAAATTTATTACCATAGATCGGCCCTGTCTGAAAACAAACATCATGCTTCACAGTCAGTGATAGAGGGCACAATTTAGTGACTGAATAACCAATTCACACAGTTATACATATTATTTTTATTTATATATTTTTGTTAATAAGTAACCATGATAATTGAAAACCTCGCTCAAAATCTTGTATGCAGCCCAAAAACATCTTTGTATTAAAAAAATTATATTATAAAATCAATGCTATTATCTTTATATGTAGACAATTATCATACATTAAGTATATTATAAATTATAATATACATATATATTATGGTATACATATTGAATGCCAGTGACATTGGTTTAAACTTTAATTTACTTGTGTAATAGATTAAAATATTTAATACATTATTGTGTGTATTTGAATATTTCTTATGGTTAACATTTCATAAATAAATAATGTTATAATTTTTCATATGCAAAAATGTTATAATTAGAAGTTTGGTCCATAAAACTAAAATCTAAAACAATAATGCATATTGCTTAATATTATTATCACTGTTGCTTATTTATTGTTTAAAAGAAAAAATATAATTTATAAAATACCTACAGTACACAGAAATATAATATAATTGTATATATTATAAAATAATGATCATATTTTTAATTAAGTATTAACCATTTTTTGTCACTAACTGTATACATACACAATTTCAAACTCTTAAAATGTATAAACTTCATTACAGGATACATAATAAAATGATTAAAATTGCTTTTACTACTTTACGATATAGTATTAAATGTTATTGTAAAACAATTAAAAATTATTTGACATTGAGTAGTTTGAGTGGAATGATTATAAATTAATTTTTATTTAAGTAAATGAATATGTAGGTATTTAAAACAATAACTTATAGCGCTTGAAATTCTAGTAGAAAATTTAAAGAAGAAACATTTTTTTCTTTTAGTTAAGTGTCATCATTTCATTAATAATTGGATGATATTTATTTTTATGAATATGCAACTTCTTGATTCTCTTGAAGTATTTTTCACAAACATCACATTTAAATTTCGTTATGCTAGGCTCTAGTACATAACAACTACTTAAATGTTCTTTGAGGTGTGATTTTTTTTTAAATAGTTTCGTGCAGTGAGCACAGCTTAACTTTGCTTCTTCGTGTGTTTTTATATGTACCATGAACAAATCTTGGTTTTTGAAACTTGCACCACAATGATCACAAATACAATTTTGTGGTTCGTGAATAGATTTGTGATACCTAAAAATATTAAATATGGACAAAATAAAATTAATAAATAAAAATAAGTTATTATGAGCATTAATCATACTTTATATTTGATGGCTGGCTTGTAGAATAATCACATTTATCACAACGGAACCAAACTAACTTTTGATGAACAAGGCGATTGTGTCTACGCAATGATGATACAGTTGAAAACTTCTTTTTACACTCCTGACAACAATGATCTTTGACGTTTGAATGAGTACTTTCGTGAATTTTCAAATTGTACATTGTCTGAGCTTTAAAATCACATTTCTGACAAGGGTATAAACCAATATGAACATTCAAATGTATATCAAGAGTCTTTTGTTGAGTAAACTTCTTTTGGCATATTTGACACACAAAGGATTTTTCTCTATGAACCTTCTCATGTATCTCTAGACGTTCTTCAGACAAAAACAGCTTTCCACACTTTTTGCAATTATAGTTCTTAGTCATTTCAGAGTGCACACTTGAATCATGTACAATGAGATCATTGAATTTTGAAAATGTTTCCGAACATACATTACAGGAATATGTTTTACGCTGATATCGATTATATTTAGTCATTGATTTTGAAATTCCTTTCTTTAAAATCGGTTTTTCATTTTCTTTTTGTATTTTTTTCATAGAAATAGCTTTGGGATTCCACCAATTGGCTTTGGTGTATGTAAAATTAGTGTCTTTTTTGCTTAATACACTTAAGGCTATATCCAAACATTCCTTACCAGATATGCTCTCATTAGTTAAATCTTCAGGTGGTTGTACTTTTTTCATATATTTTGGAATAGGTGAATCCGTACATATAGGATCACTTTCATTCCATGGTTGTGATAAACCATTCCATAACGAATCACTTTCAAAAAAACTGATGCTCAAGTCTGACATTTGAGATGGTGTGAATCCCATTGGTCCTAAGTTTGTTATGTCATAATTGAACTGAAACCCAAAGAAATGTATTAACAATGGTGTACATAAATGCATAGAGTTTTTTTAAGGGTGGCTAAAGTTATTTAGATTACACAACTGTTGGTACTATTTCTGGAGAGCATAAACAGAATTGGCTGGAAGTTTAAAATAATTTCATGTCATTAATTACAATAATCTATAAATGTTGTTAAAAATTATTAATAGATAGTATTTTGTACTTAGTAAAAACTAGTCCCACCTGCTAGAGGGAACATTGAATATTAATATTTTTAAATAAATGATACCAATTAGACATTCAAGTAATGTTCCTAGACAATAATCCTATGCAGTTTGTCATTAAGTAGGTATATTTAAGATTCTAGTTATCACTTAACTTAAGCCTTTAAATGAATAAGCAAGCTGCTAAAATTATATTTAAGATTAATTTAAATATAATATTACCACTAAGTCAGACTCGTTCTTATCCTGTCTGTATTGCTGTAAGAATGCATTGGTATTATCACACAGTGATTTGAATTTGACCCAAGAATCCAAACTTAATATGCAACTAGTACATATATTAGTTGGTTCATCAGTATTTAATAACACCTGAAAAAAAAATTAAAAATTATACCTAGTTGTAATACCCAGTGAAGTATTTACAAGGGGGGGGGGTGGGCTTGGGTCCTCCCAGAACTAAAAAAAAAGAATAAAAATATTTTTATTTTTATTTGATATTATATTATAATACAATGTAGATGAAAATCAATAAAAAACTATTTTCTAATATCAATACCCATAAAATATTAGGATTAAAAAACTGCTGGACCTGCCCCCTTATATTATAGAGACCTAGACTAACCTACTCTAGTATATACCTTAAAAAAAGGTATATACTAGTAAGTTCAATACCTACCAAATTCGTAATTAACTGATATTTACCTCAATTTGCACACAATTTTTTATAGTCTCCTCAAGAATTGGTTTTTCAAATATTGATATCATTTTACTAAGTCCATCATCGTCGCGAAGACATAATCGACAGACTTTTTCAAAATCAATTGTTAGTGGAGCCATTTTTAAATATTTTTCTTTTATATTTCGAACAATTATTACACAATATTAATTATGTTATAGACTGTGAGTCTTGAGGTAGGTCTTACGCATATAATTAGAAAAATATAAATGTATTATGCATTGAGTTAAAACCATAGTGTATTAGTGTTTATACTTATATAAGTAAAAAATATAGGGAGGTAGTGACTTAAAATTATTAATTATACTCAATAAAAATGTAGTTAAACAAATGAATAAAATACTTAAATATAAGCAAAATACAAATAAGTATTATAGTAGGTATTGGTTTTTAAATAATAATTTGATAACATGAAATGTGTTATCAAATTAATATATTATTGTTCTGTATAAAGTATTCTTTTTACTTAAATAAAATTATAAAACCTTATTCATGCATCGGTTTCCGTAGTGTAGTGGTTATCACGTGTGCTTCACACGCACAAGGTCCCCGGTTCGATCCCGGGCGGAAACATTTTATGAATTTTTGCTCATAAGTTAAATTTTTCTCATTTTTTGATGAGTAATATGAATACTTTATTCTGTAATATAAGTTTATTGGAAATGTATCCAAAATTAAGGTTCAGTGAATTCACTACCTATTCAATAAAATCTTAAAAATAATTGAAATATTTTAAAATTTGCATTGTGTATTGAAACTAACAGTACAAAAATATACTATGAAGAAATATGAATATAACATTAATATAATATAATATAATATATAATATATAATATAATATTCTTGAATAGTTTAAAATATACCTATCCAATGCAATCAAAATGAATACACAAAAAATTAATTATTATTTTCGTGCTCGGCAGTATTCAGAGAAAAGATTTAACTTGGAATTTTACAAACTATACCTAGTTGGTATAGTCGGTATACGGTAAATGTGATGCATTAGGCACTGATTACCTGCTGTATGTTAAATCTAAAAAGTAGTAATCACATTTAGTTACAATAAGATTTTTATTTAATAACTCATAAAAAAATATGCTTGCGCTTCAAATATTTAAACCTTAATTAATTATTAAATTAAAAATTAAAATAATAGGTACTTTATATATTGTTGTATTTAAAATTTTAAAATTATAAACTCCTTTGGTTATTGTTATACCTCAATTCATTATCTTAATGATCAAATCTCAAACACGGACCTCCTTGATATACAATTTTGTAATATACTATATATCTATGGTTTTATCATATTTACGTAGTATAAATTATAATGCAATCCGTGGCGATTGTCGAAGTAGTTGCAAAGACGCAATCGATCTAAAATTTCAGTTAGCAAAGCTGCAGACACGAATAAGAAACATACAGCGATCCGTATACAGTTTTTTTTTCATAATAAATCTCAATATTTTCAGACTTAAGTTCAGTCGTATATCTGATGTATTCCGAAGTGCACACACAATATCAGGAATTCCGCTGAAGCCCGAAAGCGTCGATGTTTAAAGTAATTAATTTTGGTTTCATACTTTTTTGGTGCTTAAATTTATTTTTTAAATAAAAATTTAATTTCATGAAAAATATGCTACCCCTATGTACACACATATTTTATTTCTGAGAGCAAATGCATAAAATACGAGAGATCTAATAATATATAAACGCCGCTCGTCGTCGTCGTTTTTCTGCTCCCTGATCGTAGGGTAATTTTATAATTACAACCAGTTTTTAAGTACTTGAAATAGACATTCATTATACTGTTTAATTTAGAAATACCCGTTATAAGTGATTACTCATAAGACACAATTTTAATTTATAACTTATAATTTTTTTAAATCCAAAGTTAACAGTTACAGGACATTATTAATTTAGTGTTATATATATTTCATTGTTCTATTATAATATATTCATGTAACATTATATTATAGTTTTATCTAAAAAACAAAAATGTTCACAGAGTGGTAAACTCACTATCTTAACCAGTGTCCAGTAATCACCCCGTACGAGTGATTATAGGAAAAATATACTTTTATACTAGTCTCGTATATAGGTATCTTTATATAATATAATAAATAGTAAGTCCAAATATTCTAAAATGTTGTAGTTATTCAAACCTGGGTGTATACGAGTTAAAAAATTTAAGTTATGTCAATTTCAACTTCTTTTAGATTCCGAGCGGAGCGATGAATGTATTGATTTAATTTATTTTTTTATTTTTTTTGTTTCTGTCATCACGTTAATTTGGGAGAGTAAAAGTGCTTAGATTTTCTTCAACAAGCATCTTTTCTGGTAGAAATGTGAAAAGCATCGGTACTTTGAGGGTTCAAAAGTAAAAAATTCTCAATAGTTTTTAAAATCGTCAGGAAAAATAAACGAAAAAATTAAGGAAAAAAAGCGAATTCTTACGGAAACCCGGTTTTCGACAAAATCGATTTTGGTTTTTGATGTAACTTTCAAAAACAAAAAAAAAAAATAAAGTAGATATACCTACATGAAATTTTTACTGAATATTTATAACAGCGTTTTCTATAAACCATACAATTTTGACAACAAATTTTTATAAGCGTTTGAATTTTAAATTTTGACAAAACAAGTAAAAGTCACGAAAATGTGCAAAATATTTTGAGTTAGAAATTCATAAAAATGTTTCGTTTCATTTCTAAGTTTTTAAAACTTAATACAAGATTCCTTATAAGTTTGTCTGCCTTAACCAAAAAATTCTACCGGAAATTCGAATTAAATTTTTGTAAGCATTTGGAGTTGAAATTTTGACAACATTGTATGTTCACAACATTTTTCATATAGTGATTTTTACTTATATTTTTATAATGGAAAAAACCAATAATTGCAGGTATTTGAAAGTCACACCATTTGTTTATATTTTCAATTCATATACTTAATACAATTTTACTGTAATTTCTAATAACAAATAGCTCATACGTATATTGATAAACATTTTACTACATAGGCTGCGTTTTTTTCAGAAATGGTATTCGTCAGTGAAAATTTGGAAATTTTGAATACAATGTTATATTATGCAGTGTGAAATGTGTTGACGTGAGTGTTTCAAAGACTTGGTTGTATAGCAGAAAACATGTGGTATGTACTTTTTATTTTTCAATAGATTTATTTAATATTGTTAAATGATCAGAGTTTGTATTGCCCGCAAATTTTCAATTTAATTGTATTGTAATTACTGGTATAACGCTATTCCGACTATCAATAAAACCATGATAAAAATAAGAAAATTGGTCAGGTATGAAATTTTTTTTACAATTTTTTTTTGGTAATATTTAAATATTTTCACCGATTAACAGGTACAATGACCTGTAGGTACTATAGATAATGTGAGAATAAAAAGTGTATGAGACGGGGATAAGAGGTAGTGAGAGAAGTTACTTAGGGTGGTAGATGGAGGAGAAGGGGGGATTAGAGGAGGGAGGAGGGATAACAGGAAGTGTGGAGGTAGAATAGTTAGGTTAACAGTGCCGAATACGTAGGAAAGGTTCTTGAATTGCAAAGACCACTCGATCAATTAGCTGAAACTACCTAGTGATAGGTTGAAAACCTTGACTTATGGGATAGAATAAAAAGATCGGTAAGGGATGTCAGAGCACTGTTTGCTCTCTTTGTCCCACACACAACAAAACAATTAATGTATGTTTAACTTTAACAGAACCAAACATAAACATATTTACAAAATATTTTGACTCATTATGTGCAATGATTACGTTGAACAAGTTATAGATAGGTATATACAATTTTGGATTTTTATTATTATTTTTAAAATTAATGTCGATTAAAAAATTCGTAGGATCAAAAGTCTTGACAATTTTATACCACGTTCCTCATACCACTTAGGAGATTAATACTATTTGTCTCCTGGCTTGAATAAGAAAACCTAACAACGTATATTATACCTATACACAATGTGTAAATTGCAATTTAGTTTACTAGTGTGTTATTATATTCAGTTTTGACTTTATAAGCATTTGCATTTCGAATATTATGATTTATGAGTTTAATTGTTCTATCATAGGAGTCGTACGTGTTAGTGTTGTCGGGATGTTTGCATTTTTACACATGAGACATCTGATTGAATCGTTTTATGACGCACGGAAGAACATGCCAAAGAAATTGGTAAAATGTTTTAATAATAATAATATAGGGTCGAACGATGCATCTATTCGATGTAGGTCGTTGGTACCATAAAATATAATGTGATTATTATTTATTCTTATGCTTTAGGTAAGCATGAGTGAGAAATTCATCAACCCAAGTGTTCGAGTCAATTTAGACCCGGCAGCTGTATCCGGTAGTATTGACATTGAACAGTTTTAAAAAGTGATAGAAATAAATCTGCAATTGGAAAATAGATTGACCGAGTTGGAAGGTAGTTGTTTCATAATAATATGACGGATACCTATCTAATATTAATATTTTCGAATATAAAGTATTAAAGAATTAAAGTATATTTCACGAAGTATCCATAGTATCTCAATAAACACAAATCATCGATTTACGAGAGGATATTAGGGACATATAAGTGCCAAGGAGTGTGTGTAAGAATTTTATATTGACACGATATGTCATACACGAAGGTTCAGAAAATAATAAGCATCCCTCACAAATTAACAATCAGTAATGCAGTTCCTAAGAATTTAAAAATTGAAAGTACAAAGCAGTGGTCGGTAAAATTACTAGGACAAATATGTAACGAAAATTGTTTTGAGACCAGTTACATAATATGACACCAAGTCCCAAGTTATAATCGCGATTGGTTGTTTTAAAGATTTATGATTGAAAATAACTGAAACAATAATGATGAGTCATTAAACGCAATAAACATTAACACAGATGAGCATTCAAATAATAAATTCTAATAGATTTGTTTGTTACTCCACGTCGTCGACGCCACCGAGTAATCGGACCCAGGTTCGGGCTGTAGGCATTGACGGGCTTTAATAGCAGCACGCCAGGCGAGTAGCCATTAGGTGCTCGCCTTGCGGAGCACAGAAGTCACTGGAACTCTGCCATGTGCGAGCTAAGTCCGTCGTACCGGTAACAGCCGTCCACTTCGTACGAACGTAATTCCAAAGAATTTTTACGAATATACAATATATTGAGAATTTAAAAATTGAATGTACAAAGTGGAAATCAGAAAAAAACCTATACAAATTCTAACTGCACATTTTTTAGTACTAATATAGTATAATGCCTATTATTATTCAGTAAAATTACTTCAATCACAATTTTACAAAATATACCTACTTAGTGTTATTATAATAGGCTGTCAGAGAACGTGTTATTTCAGAATCGTATTTCGTATACATGCATTTATGTCATTGAATTCAAATTTAACACCCATTACAGCGACTCCCTGGACACCTATAGCCCATAATGTACCTATAGCAGAGCGTAGTAAAACATTTTTAAAAAAACCCTGACCTCTATTTCAAATAAAATTTTCATTTACTTATTTTTTTACTTACCAGGGCTAAATTAATTTATAGCCTAAGTAAAGAATTATTTTATTTCGCATTCTGCAGTTGCGTCAACTTGAAGATCTTATGTTATCGAAGTTGACACAATCTGCACACACTCAGACCGACACTGAATTGTCCCTATCCTCAGTTCAAGATTTCAACAACAAGGTAGACACCAAATTGTCAAATTACCAACAATCGTTGAAGGAAAAAATTGACGATGAATTAATGACCATCGATCATGACGTTGAAAGTATCAAATGCTATT
This sequence comes from Myzus persicae, assembly GCF_001856785.1. Classification (NCBI taxonomy): domain Eukaryota; kingdom Metazoa; phylum Arthropoda; class Insecta; order Hemiptera; family Aphididae; genus Myzus; species Myzus persicae. The sequence continues at coordinate 89,374 of NW_019104050.1, read as the reverse complement.
ATGGAATGTTGAATACTAGTTTCCACGAGATGGAAAATAAATTGATTTCATTAGAAAGTAATTAGTAATTTTTATCTAAAACACGTATGTCATTATCATATATTATATATTATGATTTATGATGTTTGTTTGTATAAAGGTAACTCGGAGAAGCCGATGCTCAAATATAATGATATTAAGACTAGGATTGCAACCCTAGAAAGTATGATATACATTGTCTATATCATTTTGATGTATACTGCATGAATCGATATTATAGTTTTTACTTTTACATATTTTTTTATATGTGTTCGATATGAATGTATGCAGGAGAAGTAATGAAAAACACATCACACATCATCGGTATGAACTATTCACATCGTTCGTTGGAGTGGACTAGACCACAATCCTTCGGGTCCGCTGGAATGCTTCCTCCCGATAACCGCTGTTACGGCGAACCAGCTGCATTCGCTGCAGCTCCATCTTATTATGATATGCCACCAATGGCAAAACCCGGGCAGAGTGGAGCAGTTTTGCCTCCATCGCCACCTGCACCCCCGACGGCAAGTGCATTTGTGCCTCCACCACCACCTGCACTCCCGTCGACTAGTGTATTTTGTCAACCACTGCCACCCGCAACACCGGCGCTGTTGTCTCAGAATACTCCGAAAAAATCGGATTCAGACAAATCAAGCTCTTCCTCGACAGCGAAAGTTGAGAAAGTGTATGGGAGGATCCCAATAACCACTGAGATCCTACAGTCTGTTGTTCTCAAGCCACCTGGCGAGAGGAAGAGAGTAAGCAAACCCTCGACAGCGAAAGTTGAGAAAGTGTCTGGAAGGATCCCAATAACCGCTGAGATCCTAAAGTCTGTTGTTCTCAAGCCACCTGGCGAGAGGATGAGAGTAAGCAAATCCGTGAAGATAATATAATCGCTGCGGTATTGTTGAAAATTATGTGCCTAACGCATACGAAAAATATGTATATAATTGTTGTTAAAAAAAGTATATAATTCATAGTAGTTGTCAATCATGGTATCATTGTTAACAAAATAAAAAACGGCTAATCGTGTGTCACTCTACTGCACAGACGGTTACAATTTACAAGTACACCCATGGGTCACTGTAATGGATTTTGTTAATTTGAATCCGATGATATAATATTATAATATACGAAAAAATAATTCTGAGCGGAAACAGCTTGTCCGAATAGGATATTTTATATTATTTTTATATTTTTATTATTAATATGATAGTCGATAAGTTGAATTATTATTAAATTTAAATCATCATATTTGAATATAAGAATATATTTTAGTAGTGTCAAGTACCTACCCACGATTAATATTTTTCAATCACAACAAAATAACTAAAATCGTTATTCTTGGTTATATGTAATTTCATCGAAATTTGAACTATACAAAAAAACTGTGTTTATACTTTTTTTGGTAACTCTTTAGTAGCTCTTTAATAGCTCTTTAGTCTTCAGTATAATCTAATTACAAAAGTAAATTCGAAATAGCTACAACTTCTAAAAATAATAGTTTCGAAAAAGCAATTTTTGTATCATAATTTTAACCATAAAAAACAAGTGTTTAAAAAAAAATTAAAATAATAGGTGGGGCAGTAAAGTATATTTGTTTGTTTCCATACTATGTCTTATGTAGCACCTCAAAACGAATACAAACAGTATGTATATAATAATAATATGTATTATATATTATCATCTGTCCTACTTTGATAATGTACCTACCTACATGCTACATACAAATTTAGTACACGACAATACAAACTAGTAGCATGCTCAGCTTGTGTGCCAGACGTTTTAGGATATATTCATTCTTATAAGTGAGTCCTTCCGGATAGACGTGAGATGAAATAACCACGTGTTTTTTGAATTGAACAGTACGAACATATTTTAAAGGAGTTTTTCATTAAAATTGGGAGATTGTTCATTGATATGGTGAAAATGATGCATTGGGATTTTTCTACTAAAAAAGAGAAACCCGAAGCAAGAGTCGAGGCTTGTAGTGCTGATATTGCTTCTGATTTACTGTACGATTTACAATCAGTGCAATTCATTTGAGCACATTAAAAATGTTTTACCTGAAATTAGTTTTAGTAGTTTTAGATTATTTTGAAAACTGTTTTCTATAAATGAAGTTATGGTTGCTACTTGATCATTGTTCTTTGGGGGCCACTCGATTAATAATTGGACTAATGCGATATTAAATAAATCTTTCAAGGAACTTGTATAGCTAACGTTTAGTAGTGTGATGATAGGTCGGTAGTTTTGTGAAATCTGCAATCGTATAGTATAATAAAATTAATTATATGATAAATGATCAAACATTTAATTTTAATAGTTGGTAGATATAACAAAATTATCATATTGTTATAAATTATAATATCTTGAGTTGAAACCATGCTTGAAACTTACAATTAACCACCAGATGAATATGTAGGTGTCAATAATATCTATAATAAAAGCTTAAGCTGCTTAACCCAGTTACTTCAATTAAAAATTTTAAATAATTAGTGAATAGTCTCAACGGGTTTAGTACTGGGTTAATATAACTTAAATGTATAAAAAAAAAATATAAAAAAAATGTTTATACATTTAAACATGGTATAGTGAGAATATTATGGGAAATCCATTAACTTTTCTTTGAAAACAAAACAAATAATAACTTATACATACAAACAGTTGTAGCAGTGAAAGAACACAAATACATATTTTATATTTTACTAACGTAAACTACGGAAACAAAAGAAAATCCAAATTATGAAACAACTTATACTATGAAAAAAAAAATTAGTTTATTTTATGAAATAATATATTAAAATAGAACTATATTTAACAAATAATATTGAAAAAAAATACACTTGGATACAGTATATCGATTGCAGCATACACTGTGTATGGTAAAATGTGTATCCAATACAACGTGTAAAATGTAAAATAACGACTAATGACAAATTTTACAAATTTGACAGAACCTATTCAAACATCTGTTAGTGTTTGTAAGGTGAACAGCATTTTTTCGAATTACAACATTCATTCGTTATACTTATTATACTTATTATTTACCTTATTACTTATTACTTATTGTTATTTTGCTAACAATGATACCATGATTGACAACTACTATGAATTATATACTTTTTTTAACAACAATTATATACATATTTTTCGTATGCGTTAGGCACATAATTTTCAACAATACCGCAGCGATTATATTATCTTCACGGATTTGCTTACTCTCATCCTCTCGCCAGGTGGCTTGAGAACAACAGACTTTAGGATCTCAGCGGTTATTGGGATCCTTCCAGACACTTTCTCAACTTTCGCTGTCGAGGGTTTGCTTACTCTCTTCCTCTCGCCAGGTGGCTTGAGAAGAACAGACTGTAGGATCTCAGTGGTTATTGGGATCCTCCCATACACTTTCTCGACTTTCGCTGTCGAGGAAGAGCTTGATTTGTCTGAATCCGATTTTTTCGGAGTATTCTGAGACAACAGCGCCGGTGTTGCGGGTGGCAGTGGTTGACAAAATACACTAGTCGACGGGAGTGCAGGTGGTGGTGGAGGCACAAATGCACTTGCCGTCGGGGGTGCAGTTGGCGATGGAGGCAAAACTGCTCCACTCTGCCCGGGTTTTGCCATTGGTGGCATATCATAATAAGATGGAGCTGCAGCGAATGCAGCTGGTTCGCCGTAACAGCGGTTATCGGGAGGAAGCATTCCAGCGGACCCGAAGGATTGTGGTCTAGTCCACTCCAACGAACGATGTGAATAGTTCATACCGATGATGTGTGATGTGTTTTTCATTACTTCTCCTGCATACATTCATATCGAACACATATAAAAAAATATGTAAAAGTAAAAACTATAATATCGATTCATGCAGTATACATCAAAATGATATAGACAATGTATATCATACTTTCTAGGGTTGCAATCCTAGTCTTAATATCATTATATTTGTGCATCGGCTTCTCCGAGTTACCTTTATACAAACAAACATCATAAATCATAATATATAATATATGATAATGACATACGTGTTTTAGATAAAAATTACTAATTACTTTCTAATGAAATCAATTTATTTTCCATCTCGTGGAAACTAGTATTCAACATTCCATAATAGCATTTGATACTTTCAACGTCATGATCGATGGTCATTAATTCATCGTCAATTTTTTCCTTCAACGATTGTTGGTAATTTGACAATTTGGTGTCTACCTTGTTGTTGAAATCTTGAACTGAGGATAGGGACAATTCAGTGTCGGTCTGAGTGTGTGCAGATTGTGTCAACTTCGATAACATAAGATCTTCAAGTTGACGCAACTGCAGAATGCGAAATAAAATAATTCTTTACTTAGGCTATAAATTAATTTAGCCCTGGTAAGTAAAAAAATAAGTAAATGAAAATTTTATTTGAAATAGAGGTCAGGGTTTTTTTAAAAATGTTTTACTACGCTCTGCTATAGGTACATTATGGGCTATAGGTGTCCAGGGAGTCGCTGTAATGGGTGTTAAATTTGAATTCAATGACATAAATGCATGTATACGAAATACGATTCTGAAATAACACGTTCTCTGACAGCCTATTATAATAACACTAAGTAGGTATATTTTGTAAAATTGTGATTGAAGTAATTTTACTGAATAATAATAGGCATTATACTATATTAGTACTAAAAAATGTGCAGTTAGAATTTGTATAGGTTTTTTTCTGATTTCCACTTTGTACATTCAATTTTTAAATTCTCAATATATTGTATATTCGTAAAAATTCTTTGGAATTACGTTCGTACGAAGTGGACGGCTGTTACCGGTACGACGGACTTAGCTCGCACATGGCAGAGTTCCAGTGACTTCTGTGTTCCGCAAGGCGAGCACCTAATGGCTACTCGCCTGGCGTGCTGCTATTAAAGCCCGTCAATGCCTACAGCCCGAACCTGGGTCCGATTACTCGGTGGCGTCGACGACGTGGAGTAACAAACAAATCTATTAGAATTTATTATTTGAATGCTCATCTGTGTTAATGTTTATTGCGTTTAATGACTCATCATTATTGTTTCAGTTATTTTCAATCATAAATCTTTAAAACAACCAATCGCGATTATAACTTGGGACTTGGTGTCATATTATGTAACTGGTCTCAAAACAATTTTCGTTACATATTTGTCCTAGTAATTTTACCGACCACTGCTTTGTACTTTCAATTTTTAAATTCTTAGGAACTGCATTACTGATTGTTAATTTGTGAGGGATGCTTATTATTTTCTGAACCTTCGTGTATGACATATCGTGTCAATATAAAATTCTTACACACAATCCTTGGCACTTAGATTTCCCTAATATCCTCTCGTTAATTTATGATTTGTATTTATTGAGATACTATGGATACTTCGTGAAATATACTTCAAATCGTTATAAATTTATCGTTCTAATATTAAGTATTGGTACACTTGTGAAGCCATAAAGGGCATACTCATAATATGAGATTTCTTAAGCTTATTAAATTACCCGAAATATCAAATAGGAGATAATAATAATTATAATGTGGTTATTTCCATCCATTCCGAAGTAATAAATACTAAAATATATATTGATTAATATTATAGATAGATAATAAGTAAGTTACTTGTAGATCTTGAATCTTTTGGTTTTCATCACCGCGTCGAATCATTTCTACATAATAATGATTATTTTAGATACATATTTGTTTAATATTCTAAAATATTAATATTAGATAGGTATTCGTCATATTATTATGAAACAACTACCTTCCAACTCGGTCAATCTATTTTCCAATTGCAGATTTATTTCTATCATTTTTTGAAACTGTTCAATGTCAATACTACCAGATACAGCTGCCGGGTCTAAATTGACTTGAACACATGCGTTGATAGATTTATCACTCACGCTTACCTAAAGCATAATAATAAATAATAATCACATTATATTTTATGGTACCAACGACCTACATCGAATAGATGCATCGTTCGACCCTATATTATTATTATTAAAACATTTTACCAATTTCTTTGGCATGTTCTTTCGCGCGTCATAAAACAATTCAATCAGATGTCTCGTGTGTAAAAATGCAAACATCCCGACAACACTAACACGTACGACTCCTATGATAGAAAAATTAAACTCATAAGTCATAATATTCGCAATGCAAATGCTTATAAAGTCAGAACTGAATATAATAACACTCGAGTAAACTAAATTGCAATTTACACATTGTGTACAGGTATAGTATACGTTGTTAGGTTTTCTTATTCCAGCCAGGAGACAAATAGTATAAATATTTTTAATCTCCTATGCCGTATGAGGAACGTGGTATAACATTTTCAAGACTTTTGATCCAACGAATTTTTTAATCGACATTAATTTTAAAAAAAATATTTAAAATTTAAAATTGTATATACCTACCTATAACTTGTTCAACATAATCATTGAACATAATGAGTCAAAATATTATGAAAGTTTTTTGATTTTAACTATTATGCCTATAAATAGCGCATCATTTAAAAATTGCGTGATACATAGATATTACTAATATAATTTAGTGAAAATTGTATGTAACTACTTTTTACGGTTTTTCTTTAGTTCCACTAGAAATAAAATTTATTTCAATTATTTCGAACTATGAAACTTATACTCATATAGGTTCTTGGTTTTTCCTGACGCCTTAAAAACTATTAGGAACATTTTACTTTTGACGCTCCAGAGTACCCATTAGACTCACTTTCCTAGTTTTCATTTCGAGTCTGCGGGCGCCCATGCCCCCTTCCCATTTTTAGTTTTAAAATTGAATGCTAACAAGTTTTTTTAAGAAAATTTTTATTTTGATTCTTAAAATTCATTTGCCTACGGGCGCCCATGCCCCCTTCAAATTTTTTTTCTATAATTTAACCCTAGTACTATTTTTCAAAAACATTTTTTAATTTTTGATAACCGTATACTGTATTATAATAATTCATTATTTCATGATTTAACTATTGTAAATAAAGCAATAAAATGAATTTTAAGAATCAAATAAAAATATGTATCCTATACTGTCGAAACTACGCAGACACAAGAACAGCCTTAAGTATTCATGAGCATCTATATGAACTTCATATTATGAAGCACTTGGACCCGATCACGAAAGTAATATCAAAATCATAAAGTTTCTTAAAATTACTAAACTGTATAACCTCATTTGATATTTATTTATTTACTTTTATATGTTATATTCACATACTTTAACGTTTAACCTATGTAAACAACTATCATTGTATTTAATATGTATAATTCCCTCTAGCGCATAAGTTAATCTTTACATTGTACAACATGCCAATAACCTTAGTTGTTGCGGCTTAAATTAATAATAATAATAAAAAAAAAAAATATGTATGAAAAAATGTATATTTAAAACAAATATTAAATACTGCAGTCCACAACATCATTATTCTTAAAATCATTGCTTTATTTACAAAAATTAGATCATGAAATAATGAATATTTATAAGGCACTAGGTTAGGTTAGATTAGATTAGTGTTGACTGTATTTAAGTTATTAATAATTTTAAGTAATGTGTACAACGCTAGTCGACTGGCTTTAAAATTGTATATTCAAATTATGATACTTAATTAGGTTCTAATTTATCTTGGTAATATTTAAATATTTTCTTTTATCGTTATGTTTATACAATATCGAATACCTTGGTAGTTAGTAGGAAAAGATCATTGCGATGCACTCGACCAGGGATGATATTATACTACCACTAGCCTACTATCATCACCACAGCTTCAACTAATCATAGCCCTCAGGCGTACTAACCTTTTTATGACTTATTTAACCCTCTGTCTTAATGGCATAGTCTTGCGAGGGCAGTGTGGGGGGTGCTATTTTAATCACAACCGTTTGGCGCGCGACTAGCAGAGGGTTAAGTGGGACTCTTAGAATAAAAAGATTCTTATTTGGTTTTCAATTTTTGTGTCCGCTTATCAAGTTGAACTTTTTATTTTATTTTATGATTCTTAAAATGCATTTGCCAGCGAACGCCCATGCTTCCCTTTAACATTTTTTAAATTTATATCATATTTAATTCAATTTTTTGTTATTTACATTTTATAAACTTTGGAATATAGTAAGTGGTTTCAAAAACATCATTGTTTATTGAACTAATTGTTTTGAGTATGATTTTCGGTCAATGAATATGAATACCTATGAAGTTGAACTTTTTTCATTCAATTATTTCAACTTCAAACAACTAGAAGTATAAATATCTTATACCTAAGCATGTGTTGGCCCCATGTTACTAGTGCTCATCGATGTCAGCAGATCTCATTTAGCAATGAAAGTTTTAATATTAGAGTGATTATTATTATTTGGAATCAACGAAGAAGAATGATAATTGCTTAACTCAAATTTGATATGTTTCATACTTGTAAGACGCATTTGAACAATTGGAGACCACGTATTCAGATGAAACGTCTTTCTCAAAGCAACATCTTTTTATTAATTATTTAAGTTTCATATGTTTTGTAATATTCTAGGAAGATGTCTATTTTTGAAGCAACTGAATAACGTATTGAAATGATTTTATTTTGAAATTCTTTGAGCGTTATCTGGATGATAAACTTTCTCCTTGTCAACTGCAATAACCGACTAAAATAATCGTAATGTTCAGCGATTTTATTAAATCTATTTGTTTTATTAATATAAACAATTTGGATTTTTTTTTTCTAAATCATCTTAATCTATGACAATTAGCATTTTTTGTTAGGGTCAAGGTTGTGTTTGAGTAACACCTGTATATGTGGAGCTAGGATTCGTCACTAAGTGCCCAGGTGGTCACCCATCCGGATGCTAGCTACGCCAGCCGATGATTGACACCCATTAGGGACTTCAGCCAATCACCGCGCCACACCAAGCCCCAACAGCATTATTTTTATTTTGTATTAATTGTATATTACATATTATTATATTTCCTATTGCTACGTGAGGAATTGGCTTACGAATAGTGTTTTACCCATGCCACAGATAAATGACGTACAGATACTTTAACATAAATTATTACACAGGTAAAAGGGTATCCGTACCTACATATATTATACACCAATTTCACCTCCCCTCATAGTACTTCACTCGAATATTAAAGATTTGGATTAGTTAAATACGTAAATGAGTTGCTTCTAATCTTGTAACACCATTTCTATAGTTCCTAACCACAGTTTTTCTCCGATTTCAACAAATTACTACAAGACTAGTTATTTGTGTTAATTGCATAGAATAATGGCCCAATATAATGTTATCATTCATCCAAGTTAAACATTATGCTGTGATTAATTCATTATTAGGTATCTAAAATCTTTCAATGTTTATTAAACATATTACTAGTTTATCTAACATGTTTTGTGATTATTTACACATTAGAGGCAATTTTTGTTTTATTAATAGGGTAATATGATTTCTAAGTACATACTAGATTAATAAACTTCATCGACAAATTATTAAACACTACCTACCGAATACCGTAAAAGTACTATACGTCTATACCTACTATTGGACCAAAATTAAATAAATAATTAAATATTAGTGTCAACTGTCAGCAAAGTAGTATTTATGATTTTTTCTATCATTGACAAACTTTTTTTTTTAATATAAGAAATTAAGAACGTGGCAATTAACTGTTTAAAGTTTATATGAGCAGAATAGTTTAACGACATTTTTGGCGTTGGCACCACACCCCCTCATAAAAACTAGAAATGCATATTTCTCAATAAGTTACAGCCCGAATTTGGCAGAAGTATGTCAATTTTACGTCAATGTGGTGTATTTTTTTCAAATTTAATATTTGTGGGTTTTTGTTATATCAATATATTTAGGCGATTTAAGGGCAATTTTTAATTGTTTTTAGGACATTTTTGTGTGTTATTTTATCATTAACGTCCTATGCCTATCTTTACAGTTAACACTTATTAGTTATTTTTTTTACTTTCTATCATACTTTCGTTTTTAATATATTAAACACAGTCCATGTCAACTGCCAAAAATCTATAGATTTTTAGACTTGATAACACTAAAGAGGATATCAGACTTTTTTCACTGTTTGTTTCTTTTTCTATCTCTCGGACCCATGAATAATTGATGTGATAATAATGTGATCATAATTAAGGCAAATTAAAAGTTTAAGCCATATTTTCATATTATCACATTAATATTAAAACATTAATATTTGTGACCTTCAAAATTATATATATGCCTCCACGAGTCACCAATTAAAGCGTGAACATTGTCACACTTGAGGTACGATAGGTATTTTTAATTTGCATTCATTTTACTAGCATTTTTAATTATTATTTTTAATTTTAAATTATGTAATTATAATAATATATTATTATTTATATATATATATTTTAAATATTAAACGTAACAACATATTATATAGAGTTGGTTCTAACGCATGGGTCAAAGAGATAAACAAACAGTGGTCTGACATAGTAATACGTCATTATTATTTTAAGCATAAAAAATTTTAACTGACTACAATATACAACTTTTTCAAATTGATGACACTATTGAGAGGAAGTCAGATTTTTAGCGCACCATTTATTTCTCTCTGTGTCCCACGCACAACAAAGCAAATGTATGTTTAACAGAACCAACCATTATTAAAGTAACAATATACGGTTGGTTCTGTCAAACATACGTTAATTGTTTTGTTGTGTGTGGGACAAAGAGAGCAAACAATGCTCTGACATCCCTTACCGATCTTTTTATTCTATCCCATAAGTCAAGGTTTTCAACCTATCACTAGGTAGTTTCAGCTAATTGGTCGAGTGGTCTTTGCAATTCAAGAACCTTTCCTACGTATTCGACACTGTTAACCTAACTATTCTACCTCCACACTTCCTATTATCCCTCCTCCCTATCTCACTCCATCCATTTCATATTTGTATTCCATAATAATATTATAATATAGTAAATTTAAAATATATATCTCCCTATACCTGAATTATAAATTTGAATAATCATTATGCTTTGAAATTAATTGAGTATGATATGAAGTGATTTGTATATTATGAAGTTAATTATTGTATTATATTATTATTATTAATTAATTGATATATCTATACTATTATATAAAATGGTAAGGGTTTTCTTATACCGCGCTCACCGAGAAAACTACCGAACCGATTTGGCTGAAATTTTTTACTGTTATACTTGACAGTCTGCTGGAGGTCATAGGACCACTTTTGTTTAGAAAAATCCACCAGAAAGTAGGAAATATGGATGTCAAAAATACAACAGTGGCACAATCTGTATAGAAGAAAATAAACTATTGATTCAGTACAATAAGAATTCTTCTACATTACCTCGGATAAACATAATATATGTTAGTAGGAAATGTTTTTTCAGAAGGTGTTCCCCAAACAGAATAATCTCTTAATTTGCCTGGATACACTTGGTTACGTCAGTTAATGTATCTTGCTGAATAAGTTTGGAGTTAGATGAAGTAAGCAGTTCATCGATATGGTACATCTGCACTATAGATATGGCCCTGCTTTATTAACCCGAAGAGTCGACGTATTACCTACGTAAGTTTTATAACCTACCTACTCATTCGATTATTTTATATTTTAGTTACTAGTCTTAAAAATAAAATTTATCGCCATAGATAATTTGCTACCCATGTGACGTAGGCACATATTTTTTTAATTCCGAGCGCTCAACGTTAAAAATACGCTAGCGTCGATGTTTGAGCGCCACTCTCCTTCCTCGTTTTCGACCTCAATCGCGGGTAGAGCAATCGCGCAATGTTCTTTACCATATCGGCACGAAACGCCCCTCGATAGCAAAATAATTCATTATATTAATTCTTTTATTATCTATGGAAACGCCCGTAGTTTTATAGGACGCTTCACCATAGGTACTTCTATATTATGTGTGCGTTGTTCACATTTATGAGAAAAATAGAAAATAGTAAATACAGTAGAATATTATTATGATTATTCGGCTTGTAAGCTATATTCTCATAATGACAATGGAAAAATAGAAATTAATTATTATACAAATGCATACCTATACACCTTTACTACCTACGTATACTTAAAATATTTATAGATTTGACGAACCTTCACAACATTCCATACGTACCTACGTGGGTAATTTGATGTTGGCATATTAAGTTCAGATGTCAGTGGACTGTTGGTTTTCTCTTTCTGGTCTACAAGCAACATAGACAAAACACATTTACGTAGAATCATTTTTTTATGGTTGAGAATAATCGTGGAGTAAAATCACTCATTTCAAAATCGATAAAGACTATAATATTTTTAAAGGAATGACATATCGATTTATCTAAATATTATCTCACATCTAACAACATTTCTACTTTCAATTTTTATTTTTTTTTTATTTTGTTAGTCGAATACTAAGTCAGATAATAATAAAATATAAAACCGATATGTTATACCCCAAAAAAAATATTATCATCTACAATTTTTGTAATTATTGATTTTACTCCAAGGTTACTCAAAAATCATAAAAAACAATTTTAGGTGAAAGCATTTTATCTATGATGCGTGTGCGTGTGAGAGAGAAACAAATATTGCGCTGACATCATCTTAATAAAAATCATAGTATATAATTATTGTTATATTATTGTATACACAATTGTATTGTTACAAAACCGTTGTTTAGTCATGATAACGGACTTACAAGATAGATCTATCTTTTGTAATACCACTGATTGACTGATCATTGATTACCGAACTGTTTGTGATTTGAGCCTCTAAACATTATTTGGTACCTACCTACAATAATTATATTATATTTTATTGAATATATAAAAATAATAATAATAATGTGCTGTTAAACCATACATTCCCATGGGACCTCATAAGTTGTAATATTAATATATTATAAATAAAACACTTAAATGCAGCATTGTGCATACTTTATAGATATAATGTTACATTGTGTATCATAATTTAAATTATATTTATTTTTCAGTTCACGGACACGTATAGTTACCAAGGTTGATAGTAATTTTTATCCACCACACGTGACATAATTTTTTTTCATTTTCTATTTTATACCTATATTTAATCGTCCAATATGGTACTTTTACAATCATACGTGGTACATTTAAAATTATCTATATAATAATAATTAATAACTTAGCTATAATGGTAACAAAATCAAAATGTATACTTAAATAAAAAATGTGATAAATCATTGCTTGTAAATGATAAAATGCAGTGCGCTCTCTCACAAGCGATTCATTTAGGCACATTAAACTGGCAACCCTTTAAAAGAAGTGAAAATCGATGTCTGCACCTCGGCGGCATACCTGTTGATCGGAAGAGTCCGTGAGACGTCGTGGATGAACATATTTGCCAAGTCTCCACGAGTTTTCAGTGACGATATTACTGCGGCATGTGTTCTCGTACATTGTTCAACTTCCTCCAAATGTTTCTCTTGTCGGTAATACGACGCGACCACGTGAATTTCAACAATAGAGAGAACTGCTTGGTTACAGGTACGATAAATCAAACAAAACCAAATTTCATTACTATTGTCATTTGTCATTCAGATTAAAGAACAGACCATATAGACTATATGTTATGCCTACATGTACAGGAAATCCATACGTACAGTTGATTATAATAAAAACCAGGAGAAGATGGCATTCCAGCTGGTTTCCGGAGTTAGTGGATTTGGCGATGAGTCTATTGCGGTGCATTTTGTGGATGTACATCTTAATCGAAACTATAAAAGCAGTGAGATAAACGATGCATGCGATCACTATCCAAAAAAATATCTTTGACGGGGCGTTCTGCAATAAAAATATAAAAATACTTATTACATTTGCTTTATATAATACGTAGTTACTATAATTATGTAGGTACCTAACTATCGAAGACTTGTGGGCTACAGAGAAAGTTGACTATACCTCAGTTCAATCGGTTAGTTTAGTATACCAATACCAGTACGACCTATGTCTTATTGAGTACTTACCTATACCTATAGCATCTAATACCTTGGATAGGCCTTAGTAGGTGGCAGTAGCTTTAACATATTATAGCTTATAGGATGGATCGCCTAGTTTAATTTTAGCTAGCTCAGGTGGTTAGTCATCAAAAATGGCAACAAATAAAAATTAGTTTTTACTTATTCATATCTATTATAATTTATTATTATTTTATTTATTGGTTTTTATTAATAAAATGGCATCTATATTTAAGTACTATGAAAACCTATATACATTATACATACTGTATTAGGTAGTTAATATGAATAGGATCAAGGTAAAGTAGGTGGATACAAAATACTAATGAAAAGGCTGTGCAATTCGCTCGCGTTGTTGTTGTGTTACAAACGTACAACATATCAAAATAGTAAATTTGGGTTCAACAGAGCCAATTTTGTATTTTTAGCTTTAATATTAGAGTGAATTTATTTATTATTAAACCTAAAGTAAGTACATTGTCTGTGTTTGTACGTCAGTTTCATACGATAATTTTTATTTTTAAAAATGTATGAGTATAAGTATTTTATCAAAGCATAAAAATAAAAATAATAAAAATAATATACATAGACTAGGGGGCTGGGCTCTACCCTCTGATCGCATCACTCGCCAACCCCCTGAAGGGCCGGAAGCCTCTTCCTATTCATCTTAAAATGTTTACTGCAGGCATTCTAATATCTATAGCAGCTATAGCGACGAAACCATTTTTCATAACTTTCTTGTATAATAAAGATAAATATTAACAGATAGGTTAGAGTAAACTAGATATTTTATTTTTATGTTATATTTCACATACTCATAACTCGTTTTAAAATTAATTTGTACTTTAAACTATGAAGCTACAAAAAAATAGCACTTATTTTTATTTCAATTTTTTGACGATTATAATTTAAAAACGAATAACTGTAGACACTTGAAATTTACACCATATGTTTATTTTATCAATGCATATACTTGATACACTTGTACTTTGTACATTTTTCAAAAATTTGGCTTGTTGTAAGCTTTCGACGGACATTTTCAATTTTATTTTTTTTAAATTTGTTTTCTTTAAATGTCAAAAACATTTTATGAGTTTGGTCAAAAAGCATGTAAATTTAATACAAGACTCTCGATATATTGATACAATAGCAGTTGAAAAATATTTAAAATACATAGGTACGTTTTTGTTATATGAGAATTTAAAATTTAAATTTTGGCAACACATGTCAAATTGAAAATTGAAAAATGATTTTGTCGTTAAAAATTGATTAAATGTTCAACTTTTCTAACTAAGAATTGAAAATTTAAAACAAGGTTCAGTTTAAGTAGTTAATTCTGTAACCAAAAAATCTAAAAATAAACATAAACAAAGGTTTTTTTATTCTTATTTTAAGTTCAAATTTAGATGAAATTACATATTAACACAAATAATAACGATATTAGTCATGTTGTTGTAATTTGGTTCCAAAACAGCCTAATTTTACATAAGTATATGTAATATTTACTGATGATTTAAGAATAATACTAATTCAACTTACCAAGCACCTTATTAATGAAAACTAATAACAATAAAATAAAAAATATCATAGACTGACATACCGTCTTCGCTCAGAATCGTTTTTCGTATACAATGATTTATTATTATATCATTGAATTCAAATTTAGTACCACCCTTTACCTCAACCTCCTAAGCGCCTAATGTACAGCATAGCGACATCCACTTACCCGCTTATTTATCACATGAAAAACTTGGGTACATAATTTTGGCTACAACACGATTGCACAATTTTTCCTTTTTTGACCCGACTAGTTATACCGCGATTGCACAAAAATGTACAACACGATTGCGCCCCGATCCTTTTTTACCTGTTAAAATCACAACACGATTTCGTACCAAATGTTATGTGTATATAATATACTGTGTACAATAATTTATGTACAACATAAAATAATATATACATACGTATATACTTATTAATTATTATTTATTATTTAGTACCGGACACTACCACATTTTTTCAACACATTGAATTCCCTGTATTTATGTCCGTCGACTAAAATATAGGGCCTACCTTTTTCCGATGAGAATTTTTTTTTAATTTTCAGATCCATTTTAATGGCACACGTTGACACTTTATACTTCATACCTTTATACACTATTACACACAACTATGTTCAATCTATACGCGATACAAATAGCGAATGAAACATAAATACCAACATTAAACGCCGATATGGTGATATCGCTTAATAAGAAAATATTATCTTTATTAGGTACTGAGTTCAACCAAGTCGACGATCAGATAAAATTATAAAAATAAAAATAAATGCCCATGCTAACTCCTTGAATTTGGTATATGTATGATTATTTTTATATGAACAAAAAAAATATCCTCTTGACTATGTCAGGCTAGTAGGTATACGTAATAACTTATACATATAGCACACATGTAATTTAGAGAAAAAACAATTTGTATTGTATATATTCTTTTATGTTGTACATACATTATTATACATAGTATACAGGGTGATCCAACAAGTATGCTCACCCCCCTTTTTTAAATTTAATAATGAAGTTTTTCAAAATCTGATTTTTGGAATCTTTAATTATACTCAAAGACAATATTTTCAAATTCTTGAGATTTATTGTACCACTTAAGGAATGTTCTGCTGTGATACAAACTTTTGTTTTTCAAATGGTTTCCCATTTGTTTACTGAAAATTATTTAGCGGATAATTTATTTGAGAATTTTGATGTATTTAAATCAAAATTCGAACGAGTAGTTTTTTGGTTATTACACATTTTGTGCTAAGGAATAAGGATAATATAGTTTAAAATCGGGAAAAAAGATATGCTTACAGAGTATACGTTGTTATCTATAGTTTAAACACATAATATAAAATAATACGTCATTTTATATTTATTTAGTCAAACACTTAGGAAAATAGCAAGTAAAATCCTTCTTGATTTATTTAGTGATTTTTCTTATTCCATGTGTAGAACTGTATAAGCATATCCATATTATGGACTATTATCCTTAGTACAAATTGTTCAATAACTAGGAAACCACTCGTTCGAATTTTGATTTTGATTCATCAAAGTTCTCAAAAAAAAATATCCGCTAAATAATTTAAAGAAAAACAGTGGGGTTCTCATTTGAAAAACAAAGGTTCGCATCGCCACAGGACACTCCTTAAGTGGCACAAAAAATCTCAAAATTATGAAAATATGGTCTTTGAGTATATTTTAAGATTCCAAAAATCAGATTTTGAAAAATTTAATTGTTAAAGAAAAAAAGGGGGGGGGGTGAGCATACTTGTTGGATCACTTTGTATACACACATATAACATTTGGTGTTGTGATTTTAACAGGAAAAAAGTGATCGGGCGAAATCGTATAGCAAATTTTTTGAGCATTCGTTGTATAATTAGTTGGGTCAAAAAAGAAGAAATTGCGCAATCGTGTTGCACCGCATAATTTTAACAACCCCTATATTTATTAATATAATTAATGGAGCAATTCTATTACAAGACAATAGTGCAGTACCTAACCCATGGAATTCGAGATATTTTAGTTACTTTTTAGTTTACTCTATTACTTGTCATTTTAAAAGATTGGTACTGCATTTAATACACCATTTTTATTTTATATAATGTATGTAGATTTAAACTTTAATATTATGGTATTAGATATTATATTGTATACTACGAACCTGATACGTGGATTGCATCAAAGACACGCTGGCAAACAGTTTTAACAGAGTAATTATTATTATGCACGACTGTAGAAAATAATAAATGTCAACATCACCTAAAAGAAATAAAATGTATATTTTAAGTTTCTCACATTATGTGATCGTGTGCAATGATGATAAAAACACTAATATATAGCCATTAGTTTTAGTATATATATAATATATATGCATAAATATTGGGCCCTAGGCGTTCAATGGATAATAGTGTACCTACACACTATGAGGTTGGGTAGGTACTACAATAGGTACATATTGCATATTTTGGAGCTTTTTGCATATTAGGTATAATTTGCAAAAAATTAAATTCAATAATTATTATTTTTGTTCCGTCGTAAATAATATTTTTATAAACTTCAGTACAGTATTAATGTAATTATTGTTTAATAATTAATGTATTTATCGAGATAATATTATATAAATTAAAATTTTTAAATAAAAAAGGCAAGGTATATCCAACGTACCTTGAAGTTGATGAATTTTACTAAATGTTTCGTACACGAGAACACTTAAAAAGAACAGGATTGTACAAATCTGAAACAAAAAAATAATAGCTTCGTGTTATAATATTAATGCATATTACCTATGTATTCATGTCACTGAACTATATTCTATAAGACTATAACGTTAGTTGGTTAGTTACACTTTTCAGTTCAGCGATTTATGTAGCCTCTCGTAAGTTATTAATCTTAGGCACTTTTCATCTCTAACATAAATGTTACTTAAAATAGACGAGGAAACACATACATGAATTCCTTAATCCTTTTTAACTGTATGGTATGTTTTGTTTTCAATAAATAAGTAAATAAATAAATAATTGATCCGATTTTATATTATTTTTTGTACTAGGTACTGAATAGGTTTATAATGAGTAATGACCAATATGCGCCTGTTAATGCGAGTTTTCCCTCCTTATAAGTTTGTTTACATAAATAAATAATGATAATATTGCTTAATTTTATCATGCATTATATTATTATTATTTATTTCACTCCCAGTTCATGATTATAATAATTAATAGTGTTAAATATATAGTCACGCAGATACCTATATACCAGTGATTAAATAATGCAGAGTCGGATAAAAAACTTAAATTATGAAATGGTTCATCTGCAATACTTAGTGGACCAATCAAGGGCCACTAAATCATGTTTCAGAGACCATTGAGCTTATAATAATTGATTAATTAAATGTTCATTAATTTTTTATTCAGCTTCTAGACTGGTATTTGGTAATCTATATATTTATATATTAAATCTTATTATAACTTTTATATTTAATCTATGCACACAACAACTAAACTAAATACATTGTAATTCATATTCTAAAACATTATCGAAAATGTGTGGTGTGTTTAAAATCTTTCGCTTTAATAAGAATTAAAACCACTTGAAACATGGTTTCCTACCTATATGTGTTTATATAAAAATGTAATGTTGTAAAATGTTGTTATAAAATACACCTACCAGTTCGTAAAACGCTACAAATCTTACTCCCGTGCGCAGTGAACACAAACCGTAACACGTCTTGAGCATGTTAACAAAAATATTTTATTAAAACAATTATTATAAAAAAATATATAAAAGAAAACTATAATGCCTACTGTACTCGTATAGTCATATAATTTATTAACATTTATAAACATAAATTTCTAACAGGCGTCGGACGTATTACCCGCTTGTACTTCTTTTGAGCATTGTTCGACTGTTAAATACAATACCTACGACTGCCTGCCCAACAATTATTTGTTCGACGATTAAAGTAACAGTCGTCGGATGTAGATAATACGCGTTTTACGACCGAAACAGGTTTTTGTTTTGGCTAGTTGTATATTTTTATATTATAAAACGATTTTTGGGTTTTTCGAGATAGGCAGCAATCTTGAACTAAGATACTAGTATCTAAGTTCGTGGCAGCAATGGACTGTAAATATTATTTTGACCTAATCACATTTTAATATTGTACGTGTTAATGCCTTTTCGGTAAATTGGTACCACATTAAATATCATTATTATCAGTGTTATTCCTGACGATATATCACGGACAATATTTTAATAGTTTCGTACACTGTTGATTTATTGATCTTGAGACTTGAATTAGAATTTATATTAAAATAATTAGTAAAAAAATAATATAATATGGTCAACAATTAAGGTATGTTACAAACCTAACATTAACTTTAGGGTAACTGTATTAGCTAGACCGATACAAACATGCGATATTGTGATGTGTGAACATTCCCTTCTGAAGCTTAAATGTAATTAATCAAATTGGGTTTGATAATCATGTACATTGTTTGGTAAAATATTCAATATGTATAACTTACATATTTATTTGGGGTGAAGTTAAAAATTATTTTTTTTAATCTGATAGGCACTAGGTAATTGTATTTTTGTAAAATGTATTTATATTCTATACGTACATAAACTGTTACTCATATTTTCATATGTATATATATTTTAGCTTTTAGGTATGTATAAAAAAGAAAATAACTAAGTAAAATAACATTTAAAAGCTCAGTGTAATGTTGACTATAGTTCATTAGTCAGTTTGCAACAATTTTGCAAAATCATAAATTTAAAATAATAATATGTGCCTTTATTACAAAGGTAGTGCTTAGGCATTTTTGTCAGAAACAAAAATAATACAAGGATTAAAGATATATTAAAGATCTATATTTTGAAATTCTTCTTCGTCGTGTTGTTCAATCTGTGATGTCAAATCTGAACGCAGTCTACTGTAATTGGTCTCTTCGATTAATTTCTCTTCTTTATAGAACGACTGTACTACTAAAAGCTGGTATACTAAAGCAGCTAAAAATAAAATAAATTATATTATTTATCGTTACATAATGAAATCGGTGGGTATATTATTTTAAAATATCTTATTATCTTATTATTAATTATATTAAGGTGGGAATTGCACAATCGTTTTACATATCTGCTGTTGGCAAATTATGTATTTTGAGCGAGGGGATATAATAGTATAATTATAAGGAATAGTTTTATAAGCCCCTATGAATTGGTAAAAAATAAATAATGATCAGATTCTTGTTTGCCAAACGTAAGTACCTACCTATATATATGTTATCAGAAATAGATAAATGTAAAATATATAAACTTAAGTTTCTTTTTTTTTTGACTAACTTGTCCATCTTCAACAGGTTGAATTTAGGATATTTCTGAATATATAGCCACAACATAGGTAGACCGTGGACATCAGGAGAAGGGCCTTCCTACCAGCTAAAAATGCCAATAGCCAAAAACCCCGTCAATGGAATTGCATGTACAATGAACATTGGTAGATCATTTTACTTTTTATAATTCTAGCACCCCTCCCCCAACCAAAAATTCAAGCAAGTGTCTGCCTATGATCAATAACCATGATTCCAAGTATTCTACTTAAAAAAAAAAATTGGTGTCAATATTTCAGTATTTTTTTCTTTTCCACCAAATGCTTAAAAAAATATATAGCAGCTATATTATAGTTTATTTAGTAGTAATATAGTACTCCTGTACTCCTATAGGAGTATAATAAATTATCTTGTGATGAGAGGGGCTCTATGGCTCTACACAACCCAACCACTAAAGACGCCACTGATAAGTATAATATAATGCTGCTGTGATCTGAAATATGTGTTCTTAATAAAAATTTATTTCTACAAAACTTTTATAATTTTTTTAAATAAAAATAAATAATTGTCAAACAAAAAGTCTATATATGTAGGTAACTACATCTTTGTAATACATAATATTAAATACTGTTGTATTATAATTATTATAATCAAGAGAAGAAATACATTTCGTCTTAATTTATTTTGACTTGAGTAATAAAAAGAGTAAAAAAGGCCTTTTTTTCAATGAGCTTTTGGGGTATAAATGACATATATTTGACCCTCTAGTAATGATTCGAGTTTGAGATGGCTGGCATAAAGTATAACCGTTAGTGCTGTTTTCGTTTATATCAAATGTATTAATTATACAAATAAATAGGTATATTAATTTTACCGTCAATGAGCACAAAACATAAGAAGAATCCGGGTATATTATGTTGGACGAAAGTTGTGTGTTTAAATAGCACTACAATTTCAATGGTGACAACCGTACCAAATTGAACACAGCCAATCAAAAGCCACAGATAAATCTTGTGAGCAGCATTCTAAAAAAAAACAAACAAGCTAACTAACTAATTTAATCTCTTAAATATTGTAATTTGTACCGAACTATATAATGATTAATGATGTGTATACCTTTTTTGAACTATCGAAATATCAATAATAAATATAGATGGGTAATTAATATTCATTATGATAAGTTATACTTATAATATAATATAATATAATATAATTATTATGTTCTACAGATAACAGACATACAATTTGCGATTCAGTAGCAATATGAGAATATAGTATAATTATTATACAGAAGTAATTGGGTGTATAATAAATCAATATTCTAATCATCGAGCTTATGCATTCAAATAAATTATGTAGGTACCTAATAAACATAGGTATAATCGGTATTATATGGGTATTAGTTATTAATATACTTATACCTCATATCAATGATGTACCTATGCATACCTATGCGTCTAAAATGTTACGGGAAAATCCACGAGTATAACGATGGACGACGAAATACACTTCAATAAAAATTAAGAATATAACTATATAAGAATGAGGGTTTCAAATTTTATAACGTTTTTAATCTGAAAAAATAAACTATTTTTTTTCCTATAATCAATATAAAATATATCTACAACGTGTAATACATATTATTAGTTATTACCTATGTAATTTGTATCAATAAATGAAAAAATGTATAAGCGAAAAAATCATAATTTTTGAGTTTATAATCGTATGATAAATTATAATATTTATAATTAGATACCTATACCTAGGCACATTGTTTAACTTTAATTAAATAAAATATCTATATTTAATATTCATCATAAATCATAATATTATGAATAACTCTAGCAAGGAGTGACGATCGACGGGGTTCGAAAAAGTTTCTTCGGCTGACACCAATGATGGTCAATGAACAGTGAACACGCATGCATATATTTATTATACAGATAGGTAAATTTTAATATAATAATATGTTGGAACTTTTAACGTACATACGATGTTGATTGTTTCAAGCCAAAACTCGCGAACAGTGAAGTAAATCCGACGAGCATAAAAACTAATGTGATGTAATTCAAAAAAACTTCTAAAAACAGATAAATTCATATTTATGTTAAAATGTTATATTAGGTATAAGCTTCAGTTATAAATATATGATTAAGACATGACAAATTATGACTGTTATAGGAATTACCAGGTTAATGTACATGCCAATTAATATGAAATATTATGTACATTAATGTACCTATATTCATATATTTTTTCTTATCATTTTACATATTTTTTTTCTAACATTAGATAGAAGTACACTGCAGTAGTTAAATTAAAAAATTACATTTCATTTTCAGTTTGGTCATAACTCATAAGGGTTGATACCTATTTGATAATGTAAATTATAATCTTTATTTTAACATTGAAAAACAATTAATTTTAGTAATTGAACGTGTATACATATCGAAATCATTAAAATGTATTATTTTAAGTATAAATCTAGAAGACAAACATTTAAAGTTTTAAACATATATTTTATTTTGTAAGTATACATATAAGGCTAATCATGTACACGAAAAATAATATTGAAATAAATGACTATGATAACAATATAAATATATATATATACATATAATATATAATAATAAATAAATTATACTTGGTGAAACTATTGAGGCTTGGTCCGTTTATGCTCAAAATAATTTTTCGTGTGCAAAGATTCATCTTTGAATTCAAATTTAACACATATGTTAAAAAGACTTATTCAATGACAGGGTAAGTGTATAGTGATACACCTACTCTAAAGCAAAGTGGTTTCATACTTTCCTCCCTTTTTTTGTGAAAAAAGTAACCTGATTCGTGGCATAGTTATATATTTAATCAGCAAATAAAAATAAATTTAAATAATTTTCGAATATTCATTTGGCTCGTCATATAAAATATTCATCAATTTATATTTGGAAAACTACTCATGCCGTAAAAAAGGAATATTTTCCTATTGTAATGATTTATGACACTTACGAACAACCGTGTTAAATGTAAATAAGAATTAGGTACTTCTAGGTAATACATTATTTATTTACCGTCTGTAGCTTGTACTATCTGATCAAGTGGACTGGCGTCTATCATTTTATTTTCCTTTGTGACTTCATAACTTACGTTGTATTCCCAAACGTAATAACAAATATAACAAATCGATGCAATCTAAAAAAAAACTTATTGGTAATTAGATATGTTGAGTAAAAATTACAAGTCATAATTCTTCAGTTTTAAATCGTACGCTCACAACTTACTAAAATATTGAGATTTAAAGTCTATTGAAAATTTTTTTTCGAAAACAATGTTTTAACACAATATTCCCTAGTTTTCGCTAATCGGATAAGCACACTTTTTATTATTTATTACTTTATTAGTAAATATTAACTTAAGTACTTACATTTGATGTGCTTTAATTTATATTTTACACCGGTTAAAGGTTTCAAAATTTGTTATTTAGTTGTAGGTATCTGCATAACTGTAAGAGACCCTTGTAAGGGGGCTATTTAGTTGGTTAGGTGCGGTAAGTAAAATATTTTTAAAAATCGGTTTTAAAAATCCCTTTGGCAACTTAATGCCAAAACCACAGTTTAATATTAAAAAATAAGTTATTTAACGGGTACAAACACGATAAGACATTACGTCACCCTGTAAAATGTGTCCTCATGGATGTAATAAAGTATGTATAATTGAGACAAATTTAAGAATGAGAAGTAAAAAAGTAATATTAATTTTATTAATTTTACCTTTAACTTACCGAATTTATAATTGCTATAATACTTGTTCCTGTCCTCAGCGGCAATCCAAAGCACGACGAAAGCATATTTTACTATAAATAATTCACAAAAGTAAGTTCAAAAGAATAATTATTTTCCATAAAGTATAATATGAAATATTCGTTCGAACTGGATGAATATTGAAACACAACTACTAACAAGTGTAATAGTCTGAAATAATCAGGAAGGAAACGATTGATAAAGTTGACCTTTGCTGTTTTATCGGATCGAATGGAAAATAAAAACTCGATACGTGTATATAAAACATAAATATCCATTATGTTGTTTTATATAAATAAATGTTTCATGTTGATATAAGATAACGACGAGACTCAAAACAATAACGCATTTTACTTATATCGAATATGCAACAAACATAAACTACATATAACATAAAATATAACTATATACTAATAAAGTATTTACACCTAAATTTAAACGTGTGTAAATATTCATAACTGATAGACATTAAATAATTAGGTAAATATATAATGTTCTATGTTATGTTATCAATTTTAACTTACCAACAAATTTCAATATTAATGTAATACTACAGGATGTAATAAAAAGACCTGACAAATAATGAAATTAAAATGAAAAATTGATGAAAGTCAAAAGTAAGAAAAAAATATGAAAATTATATGGATGATAAATAATTTATGATTTACTTATATTTGAAAAATCCCAAAAATAATATTTTGGAAAAAGTTATTACGTATGAAATTTATTTATGTGCTTATCGCCTAGTTCAAAAAAATATTGATGTTATAGAAAAATATGTAAAAAATAAACTACATGACTCAAATAAACGTTTGTACTACAACATTTTTTCTAAAAATTAGATTGCCAAATAGCTATTTTGAATTTAAAAATAAAAAAATTAGTACAATTTTTAATTTTTAATTTTAAATTCAATACAAATAAAATAAACAAATTATGCTGGGCTTGTGCGAGTGCAATCGTTTATAAATTATATTTAAAAAAAAATACTTTGATAATATATATTGATTAGAGTAACAGTTAATACGTTTGTTATTTTATTCTGTTAATCCTTATACATAGATCTTTCACCTTCATTATTTATTAAAATATATATTCTAATTTAAACAATTACATTTCATAATTTTATTTATGCATTTTCATTTAGCATCTGTTGTAGATGTTTTTAGTGATATAATAATAATACAGTTAACAAAAAGTTATAAATAGATATAAAAATATAAATTGTTTGGTTTAGTTTCTACCTAGAAATGTAGTATATGTACAGAGTGATTTTTTTTATCCACTCACCCTATTTTTATGCTTAAATTAAGCATACATTCAAATTCTGATGCTTAAAATTTTAAATACACTACAAGTACATATTTTTTAATCCTTAAGATTTCTTGTGCCACTTATGAATGTTTCAATGACAACACAAACTTAAATTTAATAGGAACCTCGTTTTTCATTTTTTATTATTAAGCAGGTATTTTTTTTTTCGAGAACTTTAATGAATCTAAATCAAAATTATTCAAATGAATAGTTTTTTACTTTTTAGTTATATAACTTATTGTATAATGGGTATAAGTAGATAAGAGGCTTAAACGATTTACTCGAGACATTAACTACTATATTGATTTATCAATATAAATATTTTGTAAAAATGATCCAAGTATAATAAATATTATATAACATAGTTTTATAGTTATAAAACCATTTTTAAGAATTACTATCCCCAGTATAAACACTTTAATAACTCTGGAAAAACTACACATTCGAATTTTGATTTTAATATATCAACGTTGTCAAGAAAAACATCCGCTAAATAATTTGGTGTAAAAAAGGGGGTTCTTATTTTAAAAATAGAAGTTTGTATCGCCACAGGACACTCCTTATATAGTTAAAAAAATATTAGAAATTTGAAAATATGTTTTAAGGTATAATTAAAAATTCTAGAATTTGAATAGATGTAATATCAAAGAGAAATATGGGTGTGTGAATACTTAAAAATCACCAGGTATGTATTTTTAAAAATTAATAATTAACAGTAATTTTACACTTTCTGTAAACCAGGTACCAGGTACTTAGGTACCTATATAAATACTGCTAAAATTAATTGTAATATGTAATTATGTAGGTATGACATAACAATATAAGTACACATCTTTACATAAGTCAACATTTTAAATTATTCATATTATGATATTTAGAGTGAAAAATGTGTGTAATAAATTGTCAGTTATACAATATCAATTGGTTTTTATATCTTCATACACGAACACGCGTCATAATATTAAAAACGCATCGTTTTAAGTAAAAGTTGATTAGATTATTTTTACTCTCAATATATTATATTATAATATACTATAGCTGCATGATACTGCAGCAGGGCGTTGTGCGTGACAAATTAAATGACCGTGAATTTACCACTTCTTAAACTCCGTTATAAATTGCATTGATTTTTAACACTGCAGTTATTTGGGTGGTTTTTACCAATTAATATTTTACAGTTAACAATCATATGCAATCATAATAACTATTTTATTTTCTGTAACCAATGGCCACTGCAGTATATAAAGACAACAAGTATAGTTTTTCGTCAGTTAATTACTAAAAAATTCAGAATTTATGTGTTGAAGAGTAAAATAATAACTCTTTTATTTTACATAACCTGCAATGGCTACCTGATAAACAAGCAGCAACATTGACTTGATTTTTGATTAAACTATTATACACGACTTTATCCACCTATTGTCTTCTTTACAAAGTCACTTTCATTCACGGAAATCATTCTACCAGATTTTCCAATACTTGTACACATACTATGGTCCCTTTTTAGCTTTCTACCTTCTTAAAAACTTATGACTTAAATGTAGGCACCACTAAACCGTCGAATGCGTGTAATGTGTATTAACTGAAGTCAATTCTGATCATTTGTTTTCTTTTATTTGTAATTACTATCACCTAAGTATCATTCAAATTCAATTAGGTTTTACTTGAAGTGTAATTGGCATAATATTATGTTCACACCATCTATTTATGAAATATGATTTAATTTTTTGTAAAGGTGTTATTGTACTAGTTTTCTGTACCTATTCCGTATTGTGTTATTAAATTAAATTCAGTTAAATTAAATTAATATTTTTAAATATTTTTAGAATGTTTCATGAATCAAAAAAATTAATAACTCATTTGTAGTTGTCCATACAGATCGTAATTCAATTCTGGACCGATTTAAATGGAACTACATATACCTGAAATTACGATTGGTTTTGACATTTTGTTGACAATTGCACATACACGAACATGAATAATTGCAAGATTGTAAGATGACTGCAGAGTTTTTGACGTTTAACATTATATCTATACAATATGTATTCGTTGTGAAATTAGAACTCATTACCACTTTTCACATGTATATAGGTAGTTTATTTTATAGTACAACTAACAATTATTTCCGAATTAAAAAATTTAAAAAATATCGATTTTATTATATAATTTAAAAGCATATTGTATTTAATAGTGAAAGTATATAATATAGTTATAAATAATAATATCATTGTATAGGCACATACAATTTTTTTTAAACGAACCCAATGGATGGGCTTAATTAATTATAATAAATACTACCTCTGTACGACGTGTAGAGCATGCGCACAAAACACTCTATATCTAGTATGCTCTACATCGCAAATCGACAAATTGGATTATACAATTTTAAGAATTTGCGCGGCGCAAATCTCTCACAAATATCGGGATGTAACCGGATTGGTCTTCAGTTTGATTAAGCGGATTCTCTGGTGTTATGCCTACCGTGGATCTATTTTCGTCTGATTGAGTTTTGGGCTTTGGTATATATTTCCATTTTAAGTGAACGAAATCACTGACGGCTGCCAACTTCTGCTGTTTGTAATACGATTGCACGATGTAGATTTCGACCGCAATAATTGTTATTTCGATGAAACACTGGAATAAAAAAGGAGACGTATAGATGTATTTACTATAAAATAATTTGTAGATGCACGTTGTGCACACTCATATGGAATATAAAATTAGATGATAAATTAACATTTATTGGGAATGAGGAGTTCTTGAATTAAGTTAATCATACCTATAATGATATTTTGTGAATTAAAAAAATACTTCTAAATGTAATATTCACACATCTAGGTAACAATTTTTTTAAGGTCTCCTCACACTGCAGCGGTGGCGGTGACGGTGGAGTTAAAATGAGTCTGTACACAATTCACCGCCAAGACAAAAGAATTGCACGTCCACCGCAGCAGTGTGACGTGTGGGCCGACCTTTACTGATAAAATATTTATTTAAAAATTGTACAAACCACAAAATATTCTACATCTCTAAAAATCTCCAGATTGATGGTGACGATGATTAGAAAAATTATGGCTGAGCATAAGTTAAAATAATAAATCACTAACCAAGCATAAATCTTTTCTGGAGAAACCTGAGAAAAAAAAAGATAAGTATTATGTTTAACTAGAAATTAAACTTTGCAATTTTTAATTATCAATAAGGACTATAATTTTAGAGATCTTTAGGGACGTTATTATCTGAGTTGCAACTGAATATTCTTTTTTATATATATTTTACTGAAAATGAGTATGTCGCAAATATCATAATATAAGTATTTCTTATTTTTCAAATTTTTATATCGGGTTCCATTATTATTTTGTTAGCAACTGACCTATATGCAATTTTCAAAAATTGTTGTCTATCCTGTCTCTCAGCGTTTATAAAAAAAAACCTGATGATGGATTATATTTTGAAAGTTTTCTAATTTTCTATTCAGAAAATAATATAAAATGTATAATATTATCATACTTAATTTACGAATGAAATGTTAATTTGAGTTTTTATGGATTTCTATTATAAATATTATATACCTATTGCATCTTCTGTATATATTTAAGATCTATTTTTTTGGACATATTTTTTAAAAAATGGCAAAAAAAAAAATTAATGCATTATTATTTATTATATATTATGAAATAAATAACGATTTCTGGGGCTTTAGGACGTGGCATCGACCTCAACTATTATTATAATTACAATGTAAACAATTATTGAATTATTATTGCTAATATATAGAAATATTAATAGATACTTACAGTGTACGTTGATTGTTTCAGGCTAATGTTTAAGTAGAATTCCATCACACCCCATGCCAATTTTACGATGAATATGTAGTCCATAAAAATTTCTATAATCATTCAAAACACCATAAAATACAATACATTTTTTTAATATTTATACATTTAATGCAATTGAGATTAGGTAATATCAGTTTGCACTCGTGGCACGGTTTTTAACTGTAAACTGTAAATTTTAAGTTGACCGGTACAGCTCTTGGTTATAACTGATCAATCGATTGATTGATTTGTTTAACGTTGTACCCTAATTAGAAAATAAAGTTATAGTAATGCTTATAATTAGGGCAATGAATTGAATGTCATATAAAATATTGATGAATTATCCATTAAAAACATACAGCAAAAATTAAAAAACATGTGAATGTATGCAAAAAAAAAAATATTAAAAAGTTATTTACAATTGTATATACAGAGTGATTCATCAAGCACGCAAACTCACATTTTTTTTTTAATAATTAATTTATCAAAATTTCGTTTTTTGGAATTTTTAATTTTACTTGGACTATTTTTAAAATTCTTAAGTCATTTTGTATTGCGCGAGGAGTATTATATTTCGATACAAACTTCTGTTTTTTAAATAAGAACCTTCCTTTTTTACTCTAAATTATTTTTATTATAAATTATTATAATTTTTTGCAATTATAGATATTTCTTTTACAAAAATATAAATATATTTGATATTGGCTTTAGTATGTATTATACTTGGGCCATTTTTACAAACTATTTATGTTCATGAATTAATATTAATCAATAATCGCTAAATTTAATAATAGCAATCACCAGTCCCCATTTATTACAAATCCATTATCATGGACCTATATCCTTAGTACTTATATACGAAGTTAAATAACTTAAAAACCGTAATCATACTAATTTTGATTCTGATACTTCAACATTTAGTGTAATCGGTTGATTTTATTAAATTCCATAATTCATTTTTAGATGTGACTTAAAATGCTCAAAATACATGTCATATTTTTCTACTTTGGCGCCAATTACAAACGCACCTAAATTTACCTATTGGTGGCCAAAATTACAAGTAATAAAATTCCATTTTCCGTGCATTTATAATAGTTATAATATTTGAATGCCAACGATTACTCGATTACTTATAAAATTAATAAATACTTAACACTCAGGAGAGGTAAAATTCTGGTATTCGTATAAACGTTTCTGCCCGTAGAATTGAAATGTATTGTCACATTAATTTTTTCATCTAAATAATAATCAGGAATGGCATCAAGACTAAATGTTTGTTCTGTAGAATTTTCAGAGCCGGTATGCTGATAATATTGATAGTAGTTTGACAAGCGTTGTAAGAAATCGTTCATTATAATTAAAGTGGTCAAAAACTAAATAAAAATAAAACAATATAATATTAATAATATTTTATACATCATACTTATGTAAAATCATCATATCCTTAATTACGAGAACCTACATAAAACCATTAAACTCAAACGTTATTATTATAAATACTGTTTTCAAATAAAAATGCAAAATGGTTTTATATCAGTCTCTAAGAATATTAACTAAAAAGGTACAACTATTTTATTCTATTCTACTATTGCACTAATATACATTATAATATACACTTAACATTAATAATTTGTTTATTATTCCGAAAAATTGCCATTATATTGTTTTCTATGCTTATCAAATAAAATAGTAAAATAACTTTCTACGTATATAAATTCTGAATTCATTTTTAATTTTAATAAAATAATCATGGTTCTAAAATATACACAAGTACGTATTGTATTCAAATACTGCATGATTTTTTAATAGAATTCAGTAGGTACCCTTAAAATCTTAAAGTAATTATTGAAATTGATGTGTAGTGTATATTCAGGTGTAGATGTGTTCCTATACTATAATATTACACTTACACCTGATGGCTAATGTATTCTAATTCAACTTACTTCATGTACGTCATAATGTAGTAGTAATTATTATTTTACATCACAAATATACTAAATGAGATTTAATCAAGTAAAGAAAATACATTAAAAATGATCATGTAGTGTGTAGGACTGTAGATACCTACCTATTATAGATACGAGTGTTTTTAATATTAGCGTATAATTGTATATTAAAATATTATATTACAACTTACTATATTAAAAATGTAAATACAACTAACGCCATGACGAATAGAACAACATCCGAAACACGAGTTTGTCATGATAATCACCTTGTAATTAATGTGTTATTAAAATATTGAGAAATGAAGTATTAATACATAGTTTATAGAACCATAATATGCTGTGAATTGATTATTTTTTGAATGTAATTGTTCACTATAAATTAACAATCGTTATAAAAATGAAAGAAAAAATATTGTTCTTTAATTTTATTTTTATTTTCTGTCTATATAATGATAATCCAACGACCTACACCTACCAACTGGCCACTAGACACTAGTTTAATTTATGATTATACGATTTCAATGTTTCCAAAATAAATAAGATCTTCATTTGTTGAGTTAGTACTATGCTAACATGAATTTTGTACCTTAGTCTTGGTGTGAATTATGTAGATAAAAAATAGTGATTGTAGTAGGTATAATATTAGTACCAATATTATATTGTATTGTATAACTTCAATTAATTATTTATCATCGATAAAATGATAACTGGTAACTCGTCTGTTTTAGAAGGTATATCTAATTGTGGTAAAAATTACGCCACAAACAATTATTACACTAAACTTTTTTTTTTTTATTCCAATAAAGAAAAACCTGCAAAGAAACTAGTATTAATTTTTAAAGATAAAGGTGCTAAAGTTAAAAATGATATTCATTATTAACTAAAAATAATTTATACATTTTCGCGGAGTGACGAATATTGTAAAATTTGAATGCTTGTAAAATAAATGGTGAACACATATTTTTCTTATTTTTTAACTGCTGTTATAAATAATTACGAAGACTCTTTTATTAAGGCATCATGATTTTTACTTACTAACAACAATTTTTATCGTACATACATAAAAACAAAATTCAAAAAGTCAACAATTTGAAATGTATGATCAACAGAGTCAAAATATTAAAAAAATTATATTATGTCTAAAAAATGATAATACCTATAAATATTTATTATAAACATTATTTATAAGCATTTAAAGTGTTTTCAGTTATTCATTTTTGAATAAAGTACGACAAAAACACTTTAAAATAATACAATTATTCAAGTTAATAATACACAATTTTGACAGTACGCGTAATAGTTAATCGTAATTCTTAATGCATGCAAGTACAAACAATATGTGATTGTTACAATAAATTGAACTGTGAAATCAACTAGGTACCTGGTTAAGGTATTTCTCAATAAGTATTATGGTTTTAAATTATTTTTCAAAAATATTTTAACTATAGTTACCTATAAAAATTTTTTATTCATAATTTGTGCACTTTTTGATATACTTAAAATACTATGAAGAATAAGGATTTTAGGTTAGGTTTAATATTATATGAATAAAAAATATATTTGGTTTGTTGGATGGACTCAATAATTGAGAACTTAATATAATTAAATGAAATAGTTATTATACACCATCGTTGTATTTAATTGAGGATATTATATAATATGGAATAATATCAATTATAAATTTACATCTACAAAAATGAAATTGAAAATTTTTTAAAACCTATAAAAAATAAATACTTTTTAAAATGCAACATGATAATATGCATTTTTGTCAATTCTATTTGTTGCGCATGAAGTTATGTTTAAAATGTGGTAGCATAATTAGTTCTGTATAATATTGGTTATGTACGGTGGCACTCTAGATCCTTCTTGGGTTTGGCCCGAAGTTCTTTCATTGAAAGCTGACGACGAAGAATAATCGACGCCTTTAGACACCACTTCTCCTCGTGATACATATTTCCATTTGAGTTGTACTATGTCATTCAGCATATTTTTTTCTTCAGCAATATAGTACGAGTGAATTATTACGATTTCAAGACTTATAATAGCAATGTATATCAATTTCTAAAACAGTAATCATAACATAAAATCAATTAATATTTAGTATACGTAAGTTAAACATAATTGGTAATTTTAAATTGTAATAAATCAATATTGCATTCCAGTGAGGTTTCAATGGAATTAAATATAATATAATAATTAACTATTTCTGTGCTGGAAAATTGTTTTCACAAAATACTAAATCAAACTAAAAAGCAATCAATTAATTTAAAATTGTGTAAAATATGATTTAAAATTAATTTTTATAATTTCACAAAAAATATGTGTGAACATTTATAATCAGATAAAAATAAAAAATAATAGAATTTACAAATTTTTTGAGGGCATATTTTGTTAGTAATTTGTATAACGGTTGATTAAAAATAATTAAGTTAATTGAGTATTATATTCTATGCAATAATGTTAATAATATACATTTAGAAGATAGTACCGGTACTATATGGTACAGAAATTGTGTTATGGTAGTATTGTTATAATGTTATTATGGTACCAATACACAAATATTATTTTTATAATAATGCATAACAAATCATACATACATACATTTCGTAACATTATATTTAA
Source organism: Myzus persicae (assembly GCF_001856785.1). Lineage (NCBI taxonomy): Eukaryota > Metazoa > Arthropoda > Insecta > Hemiptera > Aphididae > Myzus > Myzus persicae. The sequence continues at coordinate 54,984 of NW_019104050.1, read as the reverse complement.
ACGCGAAAATAAATTTCCAAACTTTTAAATCATTTCAAAACATGTAGGTATAGAACTATAGAACCATTCAAAATGAACTTGTCTGTTTTTAAAGACATTTATACTTTATAGGTATAGTGTACCTACAATATTATAGTTATTATAACACACAATAGAAGGTTTTATATAACACAATGATGATTTATAGTAGTTATTTAATGTTCTCATAATCACATAATACGATAATTATTTACTCGCTTTTTTCATTAAGCCATATTATTTTTAATACATCGGCAGTTTTTTAAATCAGAGTTTATTAATAGTGACCGATATATTATGTTACCAAATTTTAAGATTTAGTGGTTTTCCCACTTGATTTGCAGTTGTTGCTTTAAATAATTCAGAAATAATTACTGTGCAAGTACTTAGTTTAAAAGTTTGAAAATTTAAATTTTTTTATAGATATTTCAATATAAAAAATGAATAATTTCTTAAGTATAATTAGAAATAAAAATTATATTCAATTTTAGACTAACTTGTATTTACACTTATGAATTATGATATTGATTTTATTGTTATTAGTTTGTTACATAATATTAAAGTCCCTGAATTATTATGAGTTTATGACCAATTTTTTTTTCTGATGATATACATACCACAAAAAAATGTCCAAAATGTTGTTGCATCATTGTGAATAGTGTATGTATCAGAATTGAATGTCTCATCATCAATATTAAGTAATGGAGCAAGTGCAATACCATAAACATTAAATTCCCGTAATAAATTACTAGCCACAGGTAGATTTTTTGAGGAGCACGCTACAATGATAAGTTCACACGAAATAATTATGATATTTTACATTGTAATATTTGTCAAAGGTTCTATAATAATATTAATATATATATATATATTACTTTGAAGGTGGATTGCTTGAGACAGCAATTCGAGATGAATTCCAAAACGACCCAACTGATTGTTATTATGAATACGTAATCCATGTATATTCCTGAATCAAGTTTACACATATAGTTAGCCGAGATGACAGTATTTTATTAAATAATTATAATATGATATATAAAAATTAATCAAAATTGGAAATATGTTTTTGGATAGGTATTAAACACTTACCACTCATCACAGGAATTCTTTCAATATCCGACCAGTAATCAGCAGACTCATCGTCTGCAGTGCTATTGTCAAAGGTATTGAGGGTATTAGCAGAAGCATTATTGCCATTTGAATTGATAACCCACTTGAATCGTTCATACTGTTCATTACGGTGATAAATGTGTTTTAACGCTTCCGTAATATTCCAAACCTGTAATAGTAATGATGAATTCTGTTACTATAATATAAATAATATAGTAGTTTCGTCGTTTTGTGTTTAGTTGTCTGACGACTACAGGTGTTTCTAAAAAGATGAGTTGTACTTTCTGAAATGAGCTTGAATACCGTTGAATGATTCATAATTTATTGTATTATTTTCAATTTAGACACTTTAAAATTAACTGGTAAACTAGTACATTGTGTTCAAATATTTGATTCAGAGAATTATTCTAAATGTTCAGAAAATAATAGGATTGAAAATCCTTTTCCCGGTAGTTATGTACCACAACTGTCACCCTACTTTACTATTGACACCTACTCTTCCTGTATGCGTATTATTTATACCTAGCCTACCATCTCGGTTACGCGATTGCACATTAATGTACGGTAGAATATACTATAATTAGCCTTAAGCAGAACGCCAGTCCATAGCAATTGATACTCACTGAGGTTCGTGTCTGATGTCATCACGTTTTAGAGCATTAAAAATTCGAACCTTAAAGTTGAGTAAGGATTCAAATAGAAGATTTGATTTGGTTAATAGGTATATTTCAAGTGGTTAAAAATGTAAATTCTGGTTACTTATTTTTTTTAAATTAATTGGGGAAAACCAAAAAACGGAAATATTAATGCGACATCAATTTTGTACAAAATCGTATTAGTTTTTTTTAGTTATAAGTTATAACTCAAAATAGATTAACCATAGGAATTTGAAATTTTCAAAAAACATTTTCATAATAACTTTTAAGTCATTACTATTTTTTAGAGATCATTAATTTTCTTTTACAAAAATGCGAATTTAGGTTTTTTTATTGAATAAACCTTTGCACCCATTGCCATTTGACTGTTATATACATTATTATAAAATAACTTGTATGACACTTAAACTTTGTGTTTGTATATAGAACAGTTCTTTCGAGAAGGCCATTTGCAATAATATATTTTATAATGGGAACATTTATATTTTAGTATGGGTAAGTTAAATGATCCTCTGTACAACACATATGGCATATGTCACATTGATATAAATATGGATATTAAACAAGCACCAACAGTCAATGATAACATGTTTGTGTCCCCTCTGAAATGGCTATGATGGCAAATGAATGGCAATAATATTTTATTTTAGATAGATTTTGCTATCAACAAATAAAGATTTTTTTTTAAATTTATTTAAAAATTAATTTTTATCACTAAACAAAAATAATATGAATAATATTGTGATGTGCAATATTTGCATATTTAATAAAACGTGGTTGATTTTTAATATTATTGATATTAGATACAGCCATATGGGCACGCAAGATGTAGGTGCAAAGTTCCAATTTTGTTTTATTATGTCATAAGCTTGTAAATACTGTAATCAAACAAGTATTTTTATGAGCAGTTAAATCAATAAAATTAGTATTATTACTTATTAGGTATATGTTATGCGAGAAAAGGACATACGAATAATTTATCTTGGGCAAATAATAATTTTCTGATGAACATTAATCGTAGATTAAATAACGTCAAATAATTAAAAATAATATTGGTAGGTACCCCACAATAACATAATAAATAAAAAGTAAAAATATGATATTTTACAGTTGTATTATATTATGATACCCACATACCTAGTATAAAATAAGATTAGAATCATTATCAAAATAAGAATTTTAACTAATGAGTGACAGTGAACAAAAATACTAATACCATAATTTATAACATTAACACGCATGTATTAAAAAAATATGAATTTACTTTCTACGGGTGCACAATAAATTAATTATATGTTCAACACAGTTTATAGTTCTTACTATGTTTATAATTGCAATCGCACTGACGCCATGGTGTAATGGACAACATCCGAAGCAAGTCTTTAACATAGTTTTAACAAAATACCACAACTTAAAATGATTAATGGAAAAGAACTTAAAAAATTAGCAAATCATTAAGATTTGTATTATGTTATAAAATTATAGATTATTGCTATAAAGCTTAAAAGTTAAAGACGTAAGTAATGTAATTATTTGCAGGTAGGTACACGCACCAACACGATTTGGAAACAACTAATTTAATAATGATGAAAAAAATAGCCGAGAGAACGTTGTTTGTAGTTTTACACTGTCGTACTGCAAACTTGTTTTTGATAAAAATATTATAAAATATACATATATTGTATACCCACGTTAAAAGAGCTGATAAGTGAAAATATATGATAAGTGATGGGTATGATCTAAACCAGCGGTTCTCAAACTGTGGTACTCATACTAACGGTTTCTGATGGTACACAGAAGAATACATATTGATAAGTGGGTGGCCCTTTCTTGGGGTGGCATGGAAAATTAATAAATTAATATTTTTACTAATGCTTGTAAAGGATTTAATGTTATTTTATATTTTGTGGAAATAGGCACTAAATAGTAATATACTACTATACTGTTAAATGCACCTAAATTATTATTTTTCAATAATATTATTGTTAAAATTGGTTTGCAATTTCGAAAAGTTCTATTTATAGTAATTAATGGTACATGGTATACATGGTCAATAATACACATGAGTGGTAAGTGAAAAAAAAAGTTTGAGAATCTCTGATCTAAACGTCCTGTTTCATTAAGTTTTAATTTAAGAACGCTGTACAAAGTACAGAATAATTGTACATCAATTGGATTATCAAAGGAACCTTTTCGTTTATTTATTAATTATATTATTTTATATTTACATATTTTGAATGAAAATACACAAAGATAAAACATTATTGACATTATCATAATTTATTATATCATCCAACTATTACAAATTATAAACAAAATATTAATACTAATTAAAATAATATTAATTCGGTCAACTTTTTTTTTAGAACCGCTGTTAAAAATATAATTTATTGATCTTAATTCTGATATTTGATGTTTAAAAGTAGTAAAAACACACGTGTTCCCCCCCCCCCTACAGTTCCAAATCCTACAGTACCACACAACCTACAGCTAATGGCCTCAGTCGCCGAAGCTTAAAAAAAAAAAAAAGTAGTAAAGCGATAATATAATAATAATAATATACACTAGTGCTGGGTTGCATGAATAATCGCCAATTACTGAAGATTTATTGAATCAATGGTGAGGCAATGGTCTCTTAAGCAGTCTTAAGTATTTGAATGAAGTGTCCTGGTGTCCAGGGTTTGACCGGTATTTTGGATAATCCATCTCATATGTACCTTATTTTAAAATTTTTTCTTATCATTTATAATTTTTAAATTTCAACGATGATTGACAATGTGTTTATTTTTAAGTAAGAAAAACGAAATGTTACATCGAAGCAAAATGTAATTTTAGTTACCAAATGTTAACTAAGAAAAATGTGTAAAAGGAAAAGCGGGTGCCCATATTCTCCTTGAATTTCGTTTTCATTAGCTTAACTTATTTATTTACATATTTTAAGGTTTCAACTCAGTACCATCTGCATAATCATTAGTCATTACATATGGCTTTGTGTTTTTGAAAAAATAAAAACGACCACAATAGCAATAGTTTTAAATAATCGCTTTGATATTAAAATTAGGTAAGAATGCTAAATTGCTAATTAAGACCTGCTGAAATTGATACACACTTGTAATACGGAGACGAGTAACATTCGATTAGATTTTCATATTCCTTTAGAGTTGTAGGTGTAAAAATCGCGTTTATTATGACTAGAGCCAGAATTATAATATACATTTTCATATTCATATGAATATATGCACAACTTTTAAATCATACTAATTTCATTGATTACATTTTATTTTACATATTTGAAGAATCAAGGCAAATTTGTTAACCTATTTCCTAGGGAATGAATATTCAATTGTATTAGTATATAGGTAAAAATGTTGCGGTGAACCGCTCGACTTTCACTTTGATCTATTTCTACCTAACTGTCTAAATATTTAGTTTGAGAACCGTTTAGAGTTACCCAGGAGCCACCAAAAGGACACGGTTCTCATTGACCCCCAAAAATTATTTGACTTAATTTTTAGATTAAAGTCGAGTATTTTTGAATAATTATTTAGTATTTATTATTTTGAATAACTATTACATACCCAAAGATCATTCTTGAAATATTTTTGTTTTTATAGTCGTTTATTGCGTTATTTGTATGGATTAGTCATTTTTTTATATTACATCTTATAGGTTTTTGCCTACATAAGTTGCAACTGTTAATTTGAATGTATACACACTGTTTTGAACATTTGAAATTATAATTTTTAAAAGGTTCTCAAACTCCTACTCAATAATATAGGTGGAAATAGATTTGGCGGAAATGAAAATCGAACCTTTTTCGTTTGGCAGAAATTAGAGTTGGCGGAAACGAAGACCACCCATAAAAAGATGGCTATACTGCCGTAATTCTATGTATATATTATACACAAATAAACGTTTTTGTTAAATATTTGAATTAATTAATTTTTATTTGATATTATGATAAAATATTATTGTAACGATGTACAGATTAGCTAATGAGATGGCGACAAAATTGCTTATTTAAACAGAACACAGGAACTCAGCAGAGTATGATAATATAAATCATTGGTATAGCCAACCAGTGGAGTTCGAATAGTGAAGTAGGGACAACAAAAATCTATAGTATAACATATGTAGGTACTAGGTATAATAACCTACTTTATAGATAAATCATAATAATTGAATTTGTTTCAATTCGTACTCCACTACTCCTGTCATCTTATTAACTTCCCTTAAGAAAGGAGTTATTCGGGTGATAGGGTACTGTATAATATTATTACTATCAACGATTTAATAAACCTTGTGTACTTATTGTTAAATCTTGTTTAATTGTGTTTGTCTATGAACGCTTCAGGTTATAAGTTTCTAATAGCTGTAAAATATAACTTAGAAAACTTTATTTGTACCCATTCAACACCCGGTTCTCCAGAATAGTTTGTATATTGGGCACCTAACCACACACTCCTTAACTAGATACAATTAGGTTTACATATTGATTGTCACTTGGTTTAAATAAACGAGGTAGGCCTGTTGCATTATTATTAATAAACGTGTACAAAAAATGGTGGGAAATTTGTTTATGTAGATTATGAAAATTGTTTATATATTGTACATGTATAATTTTGGTTATTTTTGAAACCAGTGGCAAAATCGACCGAGGAATCTCATATTGAATTTTCAAGCTTTTTGACCAAAAAACAAAAAATATTATTAACATATTAAGGTATTTCGAAACAAACAAAGCAACATCGTAAAATGATCCATTAAATAATATGATAATTATAATGATTTATAAGACGTATTTGTTATAAAAAAAATTGTTAATTTATAATTTTTTTTTTTTATTTGAATGAGATAATATACCATCTATACAGTATAGCACAATAAGTATATATGAAAAGAGTAGTTATACATGAATAAGCTTGTTTAAGAAGTCACCCTATTGTAACCCTTTAAATTGAATAGTTTGGAAGGTGTGAGTAAGAAAGGAAGGACATTTATTAATAGGAGTATGTAAGGTGCAATTTCTATTTTATTTTTAATGTTTTTTTTTTATTTTATTGTCAAAGGTCTCTCCACCATCTTCTTTTTAGCCTCCTGCGAAGGTTTTCAGGGAGCGTTAAGGAATATAGGCTTTGTATCAGTGGATTTTAGTGGTTGTTTAGGCTTGTAAAGAATCGTTTATAAAAAATTACTGATTCTTCTTCTTCTATGGATTTCTAATTAATAAATAAATATTTAAAATGAAATTACATATTCAATGTAATTATCTATACCAATATTGAATGTTTATAATATAATAATAAGAGTATACAACCGCTTCTAATAGGTTAACATTATTTTGTCAATTTGTGAACTCGGTTAGAAAAGTAATTATAATATATAGATAATTCATTTCTACTAAGACATTTATAATTTTAATGGTTATTTAATAAATCATAACAATTTTATGTCTGCACCTATTACCATATTTTACATTTTTCATTTTCTGGATTCATTTTGGAACCTTTTTTACAATTCCATACATCGCTAAATTCATCGGAATTGATTAGTCCTGCCATCACTCGTATGCTGTTTGGACTGTGGACATCTAATATACTGCTTGATAACGAATCAGTTGTTGTTACTTCACACCAATTCTAGTAAACATCATTAAGCAATATTACTTGATGAATAACTAACACGATAAATATATAATTTAAAACTATATTTTTTTATGATTTATAAATTGGCATATTTAATTACTTACATTTGCAAAAGCTAAAAAATAAATTTGTTCATTAGTGTATTGTTCAAGTCCAGGTAGTTTTGGTTCTTCGCCGTTATCGTTTACAAATTTTCTATAAGCCCACAATGCTTCTCTCAACCCCCCATTATCAGCAATATTTTCATCCAACGTCCTTTTACCACTTATCTAAAATATTAAAATTGTATTTAGCCATATTGGTAGTTGTTTTTTTATTGAATTTTTATATAAAATAATATTTATGTTTGATTGGCTTGAAAAAGACTGAAGGTACATGTCCTTGCAGCGTTAGACTGTAGAACAATACGGCATCATCGCTCTGCGTTTAGAAGCCGACTTAGCTTGGGCCGGTGACTATCGTTTGAAGTTATAGAGACCGCAGGAAAACATAAGTACTTTAAAGTTTAAATATTTTAAAATTACTCATACCTCTCAATCCAAAATATACTTATGTAAATAAAGATAATTAAACCTTTTTTTCAATAAATTATTGTGAAAAAGTATGTATCTATAGATAACTAATTTTAGCATTGTGCTACAATCGTAAACTAATTTAAATAATACCTTTTTTTTTAATTCGGGTATTAAATAAGAATCATAGTGATGGATGAAACATTTGGTGCGTTTTTCATACTCTGCTGTACTTTGATTAGTCCACCACATATTTTCATTTCCATCTTGATCGAACCTTCGGCCAGTATTGTCAAAACCATGTGTCAGTTCATGGCCCAGCATCGAACCAAAAAAACCATAGTTGAGTATCCTTAAATTAATATAATCACCAGTTAGTACATATTTATCTTTAATAACTAAACTCCAACATACTGTAAATCATGTCCAAAGAAAGGAAATTGTAATACACCAGCTGGAACATCTAAAAATTAATACATAATATTTTGGTTTTAGTGATAGTGAAATTTTAATACAATTGACTCTCGGCAATTCAAAGTTGGTGAGTCTTTTGAAAAAATCTGAATTTTAGACGTTTGAATTATGTTATGTCGACTGTATATAATATAGCGACATTTTTAATTTTGTATTAATTACTTATTGTATTTGCTTGGTACCAGTGAAACGCATTAACTTCTAAAGGATCTAATGCCCAACTACAAAAATATAAATGATATTATCAAATATTTTATTAAACATATTACTTTTTACTCACGAATTGGAAGTGTTAAAATTATTGGACTCCCTAAGTAATTTCAACGAGTTGTTTAATATTTGTTGAACATAACGAATAACGTTTCCAAAATAATCATTTTCTATTACTTCAAACTAAATAAATATTTAAAATAAATATTCTAGTAATTTAAAAAATAATTATAAATCAATGACATAATTACTTCAGAATAGTAATCATCGAGTTTTTTTGAGTCATTTATGAATTCAGGAAAGCCAATTAGCGTTCTCATTTGCTGTGCTTTGTATAGTGTCCTCTGTTTAGTCGTATCATCCATCCAATTTAACTCTTTAACTATTTTTTCAAACGCCCAATGAATATTTTCGTTCATCTCAGCAGCCTAAAAAAAACATAAATGTATTGACTATAAAAAGATGTGTGTGGTTTTATCATTTGTATTTGTGCACATGATAAGTAGTTGAAATATTGCTTCGAATTTAAACTTCAGTATCTCTTCCGGTAGGAACGTGAATCTTTTGGTGCTTTGAGAGGTCGAAATTTAAAATTCCCAGTAGTTTTCAAAAGCGTCAAGAAAAACAAACAAAAAAATAAGAAAAATGGGAATTTGTACGTAAAATTCGTTTTCGACGAAATCGATTTTGATTTTTGTGTAATTCTCAAACAAATGACCATCAATACACAAAACTTTCACTGCAAGTATTTATCAGCATTTTCTATGCACGGTGAGAGTGCTGGAAAATTTAATACAAGGCTCTTGATGTATTATTACAATATCAGTTGATAAATATTAAAAATATACTTAAAGGCAGGTTCGATTTTGTTATATGAGCATTTAATATTCGAATGTTAGCAAAATGTATTGAATTTAAAATTAAAGAATTATTTTTTAATTAAAAATTTATGAAATGCTCAACTTTTATGGCTAAGGATAGAAAATTAAAATAAGTTTCCAAGTAAGTAGTTTATTCTGTATCTAAATAACTTAAATTTTATGTATAAACACAGTTTATTATAATTATTTTATGTTCAAATGTTGACGAAATTACACATAAAATAACAAAAATAATGATATAAATTATTTTGTTGTGATATAAAAATATTATTCACGGTTTCTTGAAACTTTTTAAGTATATTATTATATATACGACTATAAGTGTATGCAAGAAATTAATAATTTAAAGTTTAATACCATTTTCATATTACGATATATTTGTTCTATGTCTAATAATAAACGGGAAACGGCCATTCCCATCATTGTGTTTACAGCATTTGCACAATATAGTGATCTTGAAGGATTATTTTCAAATCCACTTGTTTCGTATAAAAATCTGTCTTTCAAGAATCGCATTTCATTCGTAGTGTATGGCAAAAGAGTGCGAACAGCTTCCCACCATATATTGATGACTGAAATTATATGTAAAAATATAAAATTAACAATATGTATATATTTATGTACTACTAGTAATTAATTTGTAGATACATCAAAGCTTTCAATACTTTACCATGACAAGTTTGGACACTGTATTACACATTACATAAGTTACATGAAAAAAAAACAATTATTATTCCTAGGTATGTTCATACTCACTTAATTGATCTTTATGTTTACTTATTAATTTGAATAGTGCTTCAAAATATTCAAAATTATATATTTGAATTAAATCAGTTTCAAAATCCAATGTTACATTTTTCACGTCCATAAATATAATTGTAAGGTATTCTTTCCAATCAATCTATACCGTTTGTATTTAAAATGTATTTTATTATTATTAATTTTAAATAATCATTATATTCTCTACATATAGGTAAAAAAAAAAAATTATAATGTTATAAGTTGAGTTTGTTTGATTGGTAAGTAGACATGCAAGTATTTGTTCTCTACCTATGAGGTTATGTAAATTGTACTTTAATTGTAATAATAGTTTTTTTTCTATGGAATGTATTATAATATTTATTATTGTACTATTTCGGGAATATATTATGGAGTTTTGTGAGGTAATATAATGAGAAAGTACTCACAATTGTTTCGTTTGTATCAGTGAAAATCTGTGTAACGTAATTTGTATACTCTTGTAATTCATCAACAGTCGTAACTACTGGAAGGTCTGGATTATCAGTATCATATATTTCATATATTATCTAAAATTAATCATACACTCATAATGTTAAAATGCAAAAGTAATAAAATAACGATTAATTGATTAATTACTTTTGAATGTTCATCATTGAAGCTTAATATTTCATCAATTTTAAGAATCCGTAGATATATTATACAATCAACATATTTTAATTCATACATTTCAACAAGAACGCCACATAAATATTTATTATATTTATTTATAAAATATTTATAATTTGTATGTGTTTCATCTTCATTTGGGTTTGCTGTTTTTTTTTCTTTTTCTACAGTTTCAATCAATTTTTTTGAACCCATTTTCTTAATTGTGTCTGTTAATTTGTAACTATTGATTGAAACATTGAGTTGGTAAAACTGTAGTAGATAAAATATAAAAAATGTATATTCTTACACTGGAAATACATCTGTAGCACTTGGTTTACTTAGAGTAATTCGATTAAGTGTTCGATTTTTTGTATCTGATTGAACATTTACCATAAACAAATAGTCCAAGTTCATTCGTTTTTTTAATCTAGCTAAAATTGACGAGATATTTGATGCTTTTTTCCTATTGATAATCACATTGAACGGCAAACCACTTGTCTCTAAAATCTGAATTAATTGTTTGATAACATATTCCGTTTTCGTTCTATCTAAATATACAAAAATAATTTTTGATAAGACAATTTGATAAAATAATGTTGGTTATAACCATATAATAAGAACACACCTATTGCAGTTGCCATGCATGAACGATACAAACGTCTGGACTTCGATATGGAGGAAGGTTCATCTTCTACATCGTCTCTTTCCAAAAAATCTAAAAACAACGTTCATATAACATTAAAAGTAGGTAGTGAAATGAAATCTAATGTGTAAATCTACCATATTTTACTGTTATTCATTCCAACTGTTTAATAGTCTGTTAAAACCATAGATATGATGACTATGTGATGTTATTTAAATATTGAAACGTTACGTGCTAGACCGGAATTGTGTTATAGCAGTGTGTAAACTGTAAATCTAATGTTCTAAATAACGTTTGTGATTTTTGTACTTAAAAAAAGGTTGATAAATCAATCATACCGCAATGTCTTACTATACTCGTCAAACATATACTAAAGTCGTATCATATATGTTATTCTACACTAATATTACGTCAATTCAATACCACGAAACTATCCCATCCATATTTTACACGAGTTTAGGTATTACAATAAAGAACAAAAAGCAAAGTGTAAAGCATCAAGCAATTTTATACCTCTAACAAGTACTAACATTGATGAATCCACTTCGATAAACCGATCATTTGAAACAGCTGTTTTTGGTATTTTATGCAATTTTGCGAAATTTCCACAAGCAAATTGATAAAAGTCTTCACATGGATCAACAGACTTATTCATTGACTCAACTAATATGGTAGCTATTTCATAACCAAATATAAAACATTAATTGTTTGATATTACAGATGCTTATACTATTTCATGAACACATCCCTTATAATTAATTAAGCTTGTAATATTAACGAACCAGATCTTAAGCAGTCTTCTGTTGTACATATCTGTCTTTGGTCTTCCGTCATCTTTAAGTCTATTAAAAAGAACACAAATATTGAAAGGTATTTTCTTATACATGAATTACCATATCATGTAATTTCTAAATTGTGGATGCAAAGGTTACTTTGAATCGAGATTTACTAATATAATTATTACTAATTGTACAATTTGAAAATTTTCTAATATCGAAATTCGACGTTGCTTATCGTCAATGTGTAAAATTATACACACATTGTATTTTTTTGATCAAATTTCTTAGTTTACTGCTCAACGAATAAATTAAGTATAAAATATATAAAGTATATTTAATTTTTTTCACAGTTTAATATTATTGGCTTGGCCCACTAAGCATGTCAATCAACCATTTTAAAAATAAGTAATTGTAGACTATAATATGTATAACATTTATTAAGTACATTATTTATAGATAATTCAATACTTACAGGCAAACGATAATCCGAAAACAGCTATTATGAGCACTACTATTATGAATATTAGTAATGTTAAGACTACGTAGAAGGTTCTCCGGCTTTCCATTTGGTTTTTGAACCTGTTTTGAGATCAGATCAATTTGATATAAAATATTCTAAATTATATTCAGTTCGTGTTTAGACCCCGTACAGCCACACGTGTAAATTTGGTCGCGCTCCACCACTAATCAGTTCACGATACCAAGACATTAACCCCAAGTACCTCTAACCGCCGTGTTAGACTTCGTTCAGAGCGGACTCTTATTAAACTCTATATAATATTAAACGTGGTCTATGAAATAGCTCAATAAAATGTCCACGAAATGTACAAAGTGTAATTAAACTTCAACTCACAAAGAAGATACTCTAGAATGTAGTAACTGTAAAAACAATGTTCACTTTAACTGTATTGGTATCACTGAGAGTAATTATGCAAAAATGTCTAGAAACTCTAAAACGTGATTCACTTGCCTGACTTGTCTTACCTCTCTACCAAAATCGGATAAAACAAATTCAAATAAATTGGAAGAAAAAATGGAAGAGCTAATGAAGTCAGTTACTTTTATGAGTTTGTAATTCGATGAATTCAATAAAAAACTGGACACGACCTTCCTGGAAATGAATCACCTAAAGACCGAAATCGTCCACATAAAACATGAAAATACAAGGTTAGCAAATGAAAAACTTGAAAAAATCGAACAAACAAATATGGGTGTTGGTATTGAAATTACTGGCACACCGATAATGGACAACGAAAACTGTATTACTACAGTTAAAAAAATTGCTGAAAAACTAAATATTTCTATAAATGTCACAGAAGCTTCAAGAATTAATCAAACTGATAATAAACCGCCACTAATAATCTCCAAACTCGAAATTACTGAAATGAGAGCAAATTTAATAAGTGCCTTTAAATCACAGAAATTGAATGCTAACATGTTATCCAGTAAATGGAAAATAGAAAATAAGATTTATATAAATGAACGTTCGAGAAACTTAAGAGAAACGAATACTTTACTCCAAACAAGGGCTGCTGGAAAAGAACACAACTAAAAATTCATATGGATCTCAAATGCGGATATCTTAATAAGAAAAAATGAAAACTCTAAAATAACTAGGATAAGAGCCACCTATGACATTGAAGGCATGTAAATCGCCTCCCTGTAAGTCTCGGATATATATTATATATTCAACTATGTTGTACACACAACAATTTCCCCGATACGACCATACTTTATATGAACAAAATTTCCTAAATTTTATTTCAAACTTACCAACGATACCATATAGCATTGATAATCATTGTTTATTAGTTAAGGTGCTATCAATTATTTATACGTGCTATATGCTTTTTAATTCTTATTATTTCGTAAGCCACATTCATTTTTCCATTGTTAAAACCAAATTGGGTCATTGGTATATCACACTTATTACTTTTAGTATATTTCTATTAATTTTAATTCCTTATCTTGTAAATATATGTTAAATTCTTTAATAGGAATCCTTATCTGTTGCACTATGTTCTTAAAAATACCACTATGGCCAATCGGAGATATTCTCAATTTAGTACTTCGTCGTATTATATCCTTACCTAAATGACTGCTTTAATGTGCGGTGAAAGTTTAATATTGCTAAGTGTAAATGAAATAAAAACATACAAATTCGATATCGACAATATAAATTCAATTATCTATATTCTATAGCGATAATTTATGTAACATAATAGCGATTAACAATTGTAGTGTTCAAGAGCATTTTTATGAATTTTGTATATTATTAGATAGCTCACCTACAAAACATGATATAATAATATTAGTTGAAGCATAGATAGGTAGAGATAGTGTTAATGCTGACATCTATCAATTACCAAACTACTTCACATACTACACTAAATTAAATAAAAACAAAACGACGATGTTATGGTGCATATAAATAACTCATTAACTTTAACCTCCATCTTAGAATTACAAACACAATCACATACAGTTCTGGAAATTCAAATTAAAAAAAGGAACACTAGCTTTTTAATCTATTCAATTTACAGATCCCCTAACAATGGTGTAGAATTGTTCTTAGATGAATTACAAAACATCGTGTTAGAAAAAGCCAAAAAGATAAATACTAACTTTAAAATATTAATTGGAGACATAAACTTAGATATACTACGTGCATAATTAATTACAAATAAATACCTCGATCTTTTAGCTGAATTTGGTTATTTTAAAATAATTGATACTATCACTAGACATGCTTCCAACTCTTGCCTTGATCATATTTTTATGAAAAGTAAAACAATTAAATATTCGAAACCAATAGTCTGTCCAATCACAACATCTGATCACTTCTTAGTATTGGAAATTTAATAAGTAATAGAAAAAATAAACCAGATCCTCTCACAATTAACTCAATAAATTATTCAATATTATCAAACTTAATATCAAATCAAAAATGGTGTTCTATTTTCGAACACTCTGATGTAAATAACGCTTCTAAACGTTTCATTAATATATTAAGCGACTTGGTAAAATTAGCATCTGTTAGCATTAAAATGTCTTCGGCGTTAAAGAAAATCAAACCACGAGCGACTACTGAATTAATAAAAGGGATAGAGATCAACTTCACCTCAAAGTAAAAAAAAAAAACATAATACTAATGACAATCTAAAAAAATATTATACAAATTTCTGAAATAAAGTCACACAATTGATAAGAAATGCCAAAAACGTATATTATAAATCGGTATTAGAAAAAGCAAACGGAAACCCCAAAATGTGTTGGAAATTAATGAATAATTTTATCGGCAGAAGTAAAAATCAAAATTATATAACAATAATATACTACATAATGGTACTAAATTAAATGTAAAGGTAAATGGAAAAATTATCTCAAATAAATTTAATGACTTCTTTATTAATGTAGCATCAGATCTTCTCACTAAACTAAAAAAATCAACAAAATATGTAATTCAAAATGTAACCACTGTTATAGATAATAACACCCCTAATAAACATATTCTTGATCAATTTATCCTTACCAATGGACGTGAAATAATAAATCAAATCTCAAAACTAAAAAATGGTTCTTCGACTAGAATGGTTTAGATGGTATTACAGTCAAATTTTAAAAGAGAACAAACTTGCATTAGCCTCCCCCCTAAAGCATATTTTCAATACTAGTCTTTCACAGGCAATAGTACCAGATTTATTCGAATTGTCCATAGTTACACCAATTTTCAAAAAAGGCAAAACAAATTCAATCAATAACTATCGACCAATCTCAATGATTTCAAATATTGCAAAAATATTTGAAAAAATTACTAAAGATAGACTTGGTTATATTTCTAGATATAAACAACATTATACATCAATCACAATATGATTTCGCTAAAGTGACTGAATTTATTTATAAATCCTTAGATGAAAGTAAAAAATGTGCTACGGACCTACGGTTTATTTAGATCTTGCTAAGGCATTCGATACTCTTGAGCATTCTACTACACAAGATAGAATAATTAGGATTACGAAATAAAGCTTTACAGCTACTTTGTTCATACTTAAGTGATAGAAAGCAATGTGTCAAAATAAATGATTTTATCAGTTCCCTAAATATTGTAAAATGTGGTGTTCCGCAAGGAACAGTCATCTTCCCCATACTTTTCAACATACAGCTAAATGATATTCACACACTAAGTCAACTAATTTGTTACACAGGTGATACAGTTATCCTATGTGCAGGTGACTCGGGGGGTGAGATATTTAATATAATAAAATCCGACTTATAATTAATAAAAAAAAATGGTTAACTGAAAATAATATATTTCTAAATTTAGAAAAAACGTGTGTTGTACCTCATGCCTTAGTAGAAAATGTATTACCTACTAAAACAAAAATAAAAATTCATAATTACCCCTGCACAAAACTAGACAATAACTGTTGTTGTGAATCAATAAATATTGAATATAACGTTAATTATTTAGGTATCGAAATAAATAGCAATATGAAATGGAAAAACCAAATTGAACAATTAAGAAAAAAACTTCGAAAAATGATGTATATATTAAGAAATTTAAATTAAGTTCTAAAATTGCCAAACATACGTCAGGTTTATTTAGCGTTGGTTGAATCGATTATCTCATATGGTATAATAGGCTGGGGTGGTGCTTTCGAAAATACTATAAGTCACCTACAAATCTGTCAAAATCTAAATATTATAATTTAAGTTTAAAGTTTGATAATCATATATTTGATAATTGAGTCTTTTTCATTTTCTAAAACAATAATTTCTAATACCTGAATATAATACTTGAAATCTAGATTAATTAAACATGGTCCACTTACATTTTTGAATACCCCGATTCGGGATCGATAGGTCCATCACCTTTTATTTTACTCATCGGCAAATCTTTGTCATCACCTGTTGTATTAAAAAAAAAATAAAAAACAACATATTTCAGTTATAGCAAGACTTAAACTTTTTTTAAAAATAATTTTAATATCGTTTCAATATAGAATATTACAACATGGTTATTTTTTTAAAGTTTAAATCATTTAAATTTTGAAAATGAAAATATATATTAGTATACTTGTAACAAAGTTGTTAACTATATTTCATTTTAACGGGCGAAATAGTGTTTCTCCCAATCTATCTAAAGAAAATAAATGTTTGTAAGTAGGCACCGTTCTACTGCACATACGGTTTATCATAAGTATTTCTTACAGTCACTAAAAATTAATGTTGATTTTACGACGATGTGTAAAGGAGAGAAAACCTACAACACAAAAAAACTCTTTTCAAAAACCCCTATAAAAACAATCTATCGACGAATAGGAGCATTACAAGCGAGAACAAAGCTGTACCACTGCAGAAAGTCACAAGTATATATTTCGCAAATCTATATCGGTTGAATATGGAACCTTAATACAATGTAAAATTGTAAAATCTCACTTAGGAAAACAGTCGGACCAAGAAGGGGACGTATAGCTAACGAAAAATAGCTACCTAACTAACGACCAATCAGCGACGAGGTATTATGATCAAAAAGGTATATTTCATACTGGTACACTTTGGTGTAAGGTTAGAATAGAGTACCAGACCGAGATCACAGGTCACAGCTCGGCGAAAGGAGAATGACACTGTCTAGAAGCCACTGATGAGTGATGAAGCTCAAAGAAATCGGCCACCTATCGATTCACACTTCTAGGAGATTTCTTCAATACTGAAAAGACGCCGTTTTAAGCGGGTTTCCAACCCACGATTCCAGCATTACCGTTGGATTTTATTATCATTTAAGTACAATGTATTATTTATAGTCTGTTTACATTTTCGTACTCAATGTTTGCAACAGTGATTTGTTTATCGAAGTTCTGTTGTATTTATTCATAGAACATTCAACCACACCGACCAGCTGGCCCAAGATCCTCTGCCTGACCATACATTAAATATTCTAGTATATTTAAGTTCAAATCAAGGTTTCCCAGAACATAGCCTGATCACGCTATCATACTGTGATAATCTAAAAAGCATTGAAACACCTTTTTTACATAGATATTTTAACAATGAAAGCATTTTTAATTATTTTGTTCCAAATAAAACCTAGCACGGATATTAACGATAGTATCTTTATTGAAACATACTACAAAAATTACATGAAATTAATTATTATTCTTTATTTTTTTTCTAGCAAACTAATAAAATACAAGTTATTTATTATTTATTTGTAGTATCGTGTATTTTTTGGGATTATATTCTAGATCTATTCAAGTCACAAAAATATACGAATTGGTCCAGAGAAGATACTGAAGGATAAAATACAAATATCAATGTCGTTGGATATGATTTGGTTTCAAAACCCAACCACATGTTGAATTATTTAATAATATGTATAGGTATTCTGTTTTTATTGGTGGGTATAATTTTTTTTTATTTTATTTGATAAATTTACTAAACACAATACACTTACTCATTTTGGTTATTAAATTATATATGTCCTTTTGTATGACTCTACCCCTTGGATCGTGAACCAGTCGTATACTGTTGAAAGAAATCGTTGAGGTATATACTGTTGCGGCAGGCGGTACAACTAGGTATACTGGTCGTCGTAATCACTTGCTAACTATTTGTTTGATTTTCGTCTAACTGAAACGTGACGTATTAACCGCAAACCAAATTCTATGTAAAATATGTAAAGTAAGATTGGAGTACTGTTTTCCAGGATATTTTAATATTTAATGTATACATATAGTTATTGTACACAATATTCTTTGCACCCTAATACAGTTTAATGAACTTTACAAGAAATCAGATTTAGTTAGAACAATATACAATGAAGAATTAAGTCGCAGTCTTTGCAATGTATATATGTAATATATTGATCTTACAATGATTGATGTTTTTTATATTTTTTATGTCTGTCATCACCTTTTGGGACAGTAAAAAAGTTTTGATTTATTCGATAATCTACAAAAGAAATAATTTCGTTACGAATTATATTATATTTCATACTGTAACCAGCTAACGTGTATCTAGCCCCCCTAATCCACCTACTCGTTGATTACGTTATTTTCTAAAAAAAAATAGCAATTGGAATAATTCTTCTTCCATCATTATGTTTTTTAAAATTATATTTTGATTTTCGTTTTCCTTTATTGATGGTAGTCCATTTTTAGGTACTCAGTTCACGCTACCCAGTTTTTGTTTCGTCAGCCATATTTTGTGATTAATGTCCAAATTATTGACTGTTGGGGATTAACCTAAGTCGATAATTAACCGGTAAATTGTATTGGTATTTACTATTTTGTATTGGTGAGTGTTCACAGGAAGACAGTGAGCTTGATGCATTTTTGAAATCTCTAACAGTACATTTTTTTTTTATTATTCTTTTTGTTAGCTTATCAACAAGAAGTTAATATAGCTCAACAATTATTGCTTATGTACATATTATATTATTATAATTACTACAGATTTATTATGGTACATATTTTGGTTTGGATAATTAGATTCCTGTCATTTAGACTTGTTGATTAATACTTGGAACATTTGTTTAATATGATGACCTACATTAAATATAGTTAGATCTACATTAGTAATAATTATATACATAGTTACATTTAGAAATCCCTAATGACTTTAAAATATTAAGTTTAGCAATACAATATCAAATAAAACCTTAGTTTGTATCACCAAATGTAGGTGACAATATTAACGCCAACAAAATACATTAAACATTATGAAAGAAGTTTATTTATTATTTTGTTCGGAAAGTAATGAGAATGTAAAAACATCTTAAAATTATAAAATGCTCACAACTTGTTCAAAAATTAAAATATCGTATTAAACATTTACATATTATTAACTTCTTACCTTTTATTTGTTACATTATTTTACATTGTGTTTCTTTTTCTTGTGGACTGTTTAATTATTGTACCTAACCTAATTGTTCAAAAGTAACAAAAAATATTGTGCTTTATTAATTATAAATCATATTTCAAAATATTATAACAACAAAATACGCGTCACCTTTTAGCACTTTTGGCTTACTGCGTTGAGGTCGACGGAAACAGAAGATCTAATTAGTTGAGTAATGCAAAAATAAAACAATCACGTCTTACCTTATCGCTTAGGTTATCTACATCGTATACCGAGGTATTATTAATACCTTTAGTTTTAATGATAGGTCAATTCGCTGTTATATTAAAGCTGACACCACAAAATTAGAATTGATATATGCAAATTCGGTATTTGCTATATGTTATCCATTTGTAAGATGGAGACAACACAATATTCTGCTCTTAAAATGGGGTACTTATTATGATTGTAGACATACCTACCTATTAAATATTGTACATTCTATTACGAGTTGAAATAATAGATTTTCGCTTTAAAAATATTTTTAATATCTGTAACCCCAGTACACCACTGCTTGTATTATAATAGATAGGAAGAATTCGGTTTAATAGTAAGAATGCTATTTTAAGTCTAACCTTATATGCTGTAAAATTAATTAGGGCATTAATGAGATTTTAAGGTTTAGTTGAAAGATGTGTAAACTTATTCTTATTTAATCAAAGAGATTGTACAGTTTTAGAAATATTCGGTGAAAATACAGTGGTTAATACTTAAATACTCTATTGTCCAATTCTCATATAGTCGTATAGATAATACTATATTTAGCTAAAATACGATAAAGTTGACAGTTATAATTAATTCCAACAAGTAATATTGTTTACCTGTATTGCATATATGTCGTAAATGTGACTTCAATGTTTAATACATTTTGATTAAGTAGCTTAGTAGGCACCTGATATAGGGTTGAGAACTTTTAGTACTCGAAAACCTCAAAATATGAGTGCATATTATAAGCAATTAAAAAAAATATATACACTCCAATATTCTCTAAAAAAAAATATGTAATATTGTATAAAATATGCAGAATAAATTATAATATAAATGTGAAAAAAGTTCAAAACATAATTTTAGTTAATGGATACAATTTTAAAAAAAATATTGCAGGATAATCAACAGCAAAAGAATGCGAGAAATTATGAAGGACAACAATGATGTTAATTTCCTACACGCGCCACGATCGATGTTATCGGTCAGTTAGTGAACCGATATAATTTTTTTGTATTGGTTGGCCCTAGATTTTCGGAAAATAATATTTTTATACAGATTTTTATGTGTCGTATTATATTTAACACTATAATCTTCCAAATTCATACCAATATATAGTTTATATATGCTCTCGATTTATCTAATATACATACTCAAATATTAATTTATATGAAATGACGAGAAAAATATTTAAAATACAATTTAAAATATAGCTTTCTTGTGATATGAAACATATTTATACATCATTGACATTGTTCTGAGAACCTATCAAGACAAATGTAAAAAAATAATGGTCCTCATCCCTAATAATAATTTAATTGTATACCTATAATGTATTATGTATAATCTGTTTACATTTTCAAGTAATGATGAACAGGATTCAGATAGTCAGTATTACTGCACAGATTTAGTAAACTCTAGTTCAGTGGTTTTTAAATTGGGTGCCGTGGCACAGTCGGTGTGTAGATAAAGAATTACTTTAATTTATATGATATATTATTTGGATTCAATGAAATAAAATCATTGTACACTAAAAACGATTCTGAACAAATACGATCTATCAAAATATATTACAATGTATATTTTATGATATTATTGATATTAAAGTACCTAATTTATTTTACTATTACGGTCATTGATATCTTTTTGATATTATTCTTATTAATGTAATTTATTTTACTAGTATATAGTATAATATAACATATTTTTTCTAAAATACTTTTAAAAATAAATAAACTTTTTTTATATAATTTAGTGAATAAAATAGATGTATATCATATTATATTGGTTATACTAAGTGCCTGATGCATAGTGGTATATCAGTGGGATTTGATGATCGACATATTCAGGGCCTGATTAACCAATAGGCTAAGTAGGCTACAGCCTAGGGCGCCAATCGGTCAACGTTAAATTGGGGGTGCCACAAAAATTTTTTTTACGAATGTAGAATTTTTGCATAATATATACTTTAAAAAAAAAAATTGTTACGTGTGCGTACGTACATTTTATTGGTATATTTTTTAATACAATTTATTAATATGAGTGAAAATAAAAAACCAAGTGGTTCCGAGTAACGAAAAAGGGCTCGAGAAAAGGTTAAAATTAATTTATTATGACGTACAGTCTCTATTTTATAACATTATTTTAAGTAATTTCAAATTATAAAATAATAAATCATTAAGTCATTTTTGATGATAAAGTGTGCTAATTTTTTTTTTTTTTTAGTTATATATTACTTAATTTTATTTATTGCTTTGTTAATATTTTAATGTATTATAATTATTGAGCTAGATTTTTAAGTAAAAGCTAAAAAACAAAAAAAAAAAGAATGTGTGCTAATAAAATTTTTTCCATGAATAATATATACTTTAATAAATTTATAATAAAATAATATATCAAGTATGAGGTAGGTAAAAAAAATATATAAAACATTTAAATCAACGTACTGTCTTTTAAAGTTACAATCATGAGATTCGCACAATTCTTAGGAAGTACGGTCAGTCAACCTATATGACTATAATTATGTTTTATGATATTTTTTCCTATTGTAAAGTAATTTATTTTATTATTAATAATGCAGTAATTTGTTTAATTTTTTCAAATATTGTTTTTGAAAATATAATAGCTTGTAAAAATATAATAATATACTTTAAAAGTTTGAATTCTTCACAGATGGGAGTTACAAAAAAATAACGAGAATGCCTTTTTAAACTCTTTTTAAATACTACTGTGTATATATTATAAACGAATAAACTTTTTGTAGCCAATATGATTTAATTTATTTTTTCTCAATGTAAAAAAATATTATATTATTATTAATAAACGCTCAACAAGCTGCTAAAATTGATTTATGTAGATAGTGGAAATTGGGTCTATAATGTACAGGTATAATTTTGGTTTTTTTTTAAACAAGTGTCAAAATTGAAAGAGTAATCTCGTATTTTATTTTCAAGCTTTTTGACCAAAAAACAAAAAAATGTTATAACATATAAAAATAATTTGAAAAAACAAATTTACATTGTATAATGATCCATTAAATAATATATTACGGTATTTAAGTATTTGTTATATGTAATTATAAAATATAGATGGTTAATTTTTATTAAGACATTTATAATGTTTATGGTAATTTAATAAATAAAAACAAATTGATGGCTGTAACTTTTACCATATTTTACATTTTTCCTTTTCTGGATTCATTTTGGAACCTTTTTTACAATTCCATACTTCGCTAAATTCATCTGAATTGGTTAGTCCTGCAATCACTCGTATGCTATTTGGACTGTGAACATCTAATATGCTCTTTGATAACGAATCAGGTGTTGTTGCTTCACACCAATTCTAGTAAACAATATTACACGATGAATAACTAGCACAATAAAAATATAATTTAAAACTAAATTTGTTTATGTCTTATAAATTGGCACATTTAACTACTTACATTTGCAAAAGCTAAATAATAAATTTGTTCATTAGTGTATTGTTCAAGTCCAGGTAGTTTTGGTTCTTCGCCGTTATCGTTTACAAATTTTCTATAAGCCCACAATGCTTCTCTCAACCCCCCATTATCTGCAATATTTTCATCCAACGTCCTTTTACCACTTATCTAAAATATTAAAATTATATTTAGCCATATAGGTAGTTGTTTTTTTATTGAATTTTTATATAATATTTATGTTTGATTGGCTTGAAAAAGACTGTAGGTACATGTCCCTGCAGCGTTAGACTGTAGAACAGTACGGCATCATGACTCTGAGTTTAGACGCCGACTTAGCTTGGGCCGGTGCTTATCGTTTGAAGTTACAGAAGCCGGAGGGAAAATGTAGGTTCTTTAAATATTTTAAAATTACTCATACCTCTCAATCCAAAAACATATGTATGCAAATAAAGAAAATTATACATTTTTTCAATAAATTGTCGTGAAAAAGTATGATTCTATAGATAACTAATACTAACATTGCGGTACAATGGTATACTAATTACACCGACCTTGCGTGGACCGGTAACTACTGTCTGAAGTTTGAGACGCCGCAAAGAAAACCTTAAATATTCTCGTTAGTTATTTTGCGTTTTAATAATTTTAAATATCCTAAAGTTACTTATATTTCTCATGTATTGTTCTGTTTGATTGTTAATTAATTCTAAATTCCTATTCCGTTGTAAAACTGTTTTTTTTTTTTGTTGAATATATTTTATTAAGACATATTATCGATATTTTTCTTCTGTACCAAAGGAAACTTTATGAATCATAAATAAGTGTTTTGAGGGTGAGAGTTACCATGGTAGCAATAATAAACGTCATAAGAGTAACAAAAGTTGACTTCGCAATAATCAGTCAGAAAAAAAGTTGTTGTCTGTCCAAAAACATATTTGTGTAAAAAAAAAGTATACCTACTTTCAAAATTTTTTTATAAAAAAAGGCGCGCTTAACTATAAATAACTAGTATTAATTTAGCAGCATAATTAAAAACTTATTTAATAATTACCTTTTTTTTAAATTCAGGTATTAAATAAGAATCATAGTGATGGATGAAACATTTGGTGCGTTTTTCATACTCCGTGATAGTTTGATTAGTCCACCACAAATTTTCATTTCCATCATGATCGAACTGTCGGCCAGTATTGTCAAAACCATGAGTCAGTTCATGGCCCAATATGTTACCAAGAGAACCATAGTTGAGCATTCTTAAATTTATACAATAAGTATATAGTACATTATTTATCTTTAATAAATAATAATTAAACTTCAACATACTGCAAATCATGTCCAAAGAAAGGAAATTGTAACATAACGCCTGGAATGACTAAAAATGTATGCATAATACTTTAGTTAGATTAATTATTAAATTTAAATTTATAATAAGGTGATATTTTAAAAATTATATTAATTACTTATTGCATTATATTTTATGTTGTGGAATGCATTAACATTTAAAAGATTTGGTTCCCACCTAAAACAATGTACATTTTAGAGTTAAATATTGTTGAAAATGATTTATTTTTCCTCACCAGGTAATTGTGTTAGAATTAAATTTCCTAAGTAATATCAAATTTTGGTTTAATTTTCGTTGATTATAACGTATAACGTTACTAAAATAGTCATTTTCTATTACTTCAAACTAAACAAATATTCAAAATAATTGTTCAAAATTGTATAAAAAATAAATACAAATTAATGAAATATGTACTTCATCATAGTAGTATTCATCGAGTTGAACCGAGTCATTTACGATTTTGGGAAAGCCAATGAACTTTTTCATTTGCTGTGCCTTGTATAGTGTCCTTTGTTTGGTCGTATCATCCATCCAAACTAACTCTTTAACTATTTTTTCGAACGCCCAATGAATATTTTTAAACATATCAGCCGCCTAAAAACACATCATAATTTTTTTTTTTATGCGAGATTTTAATAATTTCAATTTTAATACCATTTCCATATTATTATATACTGGTTCTATATCTAAGAATAAATGTGAAACGGCCATTTCCATCATTGAGTTTACAGCATGTGCACAATATAGTGATCTTGGAGGATTATTTTCATGTATTTTTGTTTCCTGTAGGAATCTATATCTTATAAATCGCAATTCAGTTGTAGTGTATGGCAATAGAGTGCAAACCGCTTCCCACCATATATTGATGACTGAAATTATATGTAAAAATATAAAATTAACAATATGTTAATTATGTATATGTTTTAGGCACTACTAGTAATTAATTTGTAGATAAATCAAAGCTCTCAATATTTGACCATAACAAGTTTGGACAATGTATTACACATTACATAAGTTAGGTATATGAAAAAAAACCAATTATTATTCCTAGATATGTTCATACTCACTTAACTGATCTTTATGTTTACTGATTAATTTGAAAAGTGCTTTAAAATATTCAATATTATATATTTGAATTAAATCAGTTTCGAAATCCAATGTTACATTTTTCACGTCCATAAATAAAATTGTAAGGTATTCTTTCCAATCAATCTATATCGTTTGTATTTAAAATGTATTTTATTATTATTCATTTTAAATAATCATTTTATTCACTACATATAGGTAAAAAATTAATCATAGTATTATATGTTGTGTCCGTTTGATCGGTAAGTAGAAATGTAAAGTATTGGTACTACCTATGTAGTTCTGTAAATTGTAATTTAACCTATTTCAAAGTCATTACTTAACAGTGTATTTACATCGAATAAAATAGTTTGGTGTGGTGTTTGGCATCAGTCACAAATGTTTATGGAGGTCAAGTATCAGCTGCTGCCACTAGTTCCTCGATGAGTGACCACCAGCGTTTTAGTGCCAAATCCTCACCACATAATATACACGTTTTTTTAACTGACCCTATCTTCCCCGTAGTTAAAAACCTACTATAAATAACCCTCAGAATAACAACCATTAATTTTGAAGCCTTAACTCAATAAAACAATATGCTTATTTTTCTGTTGAATTTATTACTTCTTCTTCTTCTTTAGTTACGGCCCTTGAGACCATCCTGTAAACGTTAAACTTTGCCACCTATCCCTGTCCTCCGCTACTTTTCTCAATTTGACACCATGCTCTATCTTTTCCACTTCTCCCTTCACACCATCTTCCCATCTTAACTTAGGTCTACCTAGTGGTCTTTTTCCATTAGGCTCTTCTTCGATCACCCATTTTACTAAAGTACCCTGTTTGCGCCAAGCATGTCCTGCTCAACTTAGTTTCCGCTTGGCGATCTCTCTAACTATATTTGGCCTCTGGGAAAGTCCTTGGAGTTCCACGTTATGAAGTTTTCTCCATTCATTCGTTTGTCTATCGTATATGGGGCCAAATATTTTCCTTAGAACTTTTCTCCGAATATCATTAATCTTGATTCTTTTGTTTTTCTCATCGCCCAAGTTTCTGAGCCATATAGAACAAGACGTGGTCTTAGTAGAGTGATGTACATTTTGATTTTTAGGGCTTTGGATAAGGACTTCGATTTCAAGACTTTTTCAAGTCCATAATATCCTCTATTCGCTGGTTGTACCCTTGTTGAAACCTCTATTTTGATGTCGTTATCCTCCGTTATAATCGACCCTAAATACTTAAATTGAGACACTCTTTTGAACTTCAGTTCTTCAATTTTGATATATTGTTCCTGACCGCCATTTCTATTTCTTTGGCTAGCCACAAGGTACTCTGTTTTTTCCTCATGAACGGTTAGGCCCACTTTTTTTGCCGTATTTATTAGATTACTTCCTAATCTCTTTATCATATCTAAATCTTCACCAAGGAGAGTGATATCATCCGTATATGCTAGTATTCCAATTCTGATTTGTCCTAATATAACTCCCTCCGTAATGTTCGTCTCACGTATTACTCTCTACTGTACTAAGTTAAACAGTACTAGAGACAAAGCATCCCCTTGCCGAAGTCCAGTCGTTACTCTAGTTGGCTGTGATGTTACGTTACCTATCTTGACCTGTATATCAGTATGATTGAGACTAGCTCCAATAAGATTAATAATTTTTCTGGGAAATTTGAAATCTTTGAGAATGTTTAAAAGACTTTCTCTGTGTATAGAGTCATAGGCTTTTCTAAAGTCCACAAATAACATGTGTACATCTTTGTCAAATTCCAAACTATTAAGTTAACTTATTACTATCCTTATAAAATTGTCTGATAGAGGAAACATATTGTCTATGTTGAGTAAGGCAAATAGGTAATATTATAAAAATAAATTACTTACGATTTGCTCGTCTGTTTTAGTGAAGTACTGTGTAATATTATTTGTATACATTTGTAGTTGATCAACAGTCATAAAAACTGATGAACGTGTATCATCTTCGCCATGCACTTCATTTAATATCTACAGTTAATAATTATTCACTAATATAATAAAAATACACATACATATAATAAAATTGTAAATTGGTAAACTACTTTTGAATGTTCGTTGCTGAAACTTAATAGTCGTGATATATTTTCATTTTTAAGGTATGGGACATATATTTTACAATCATTTGAATGTAATTTATAAATTTCCTCCAAAACACCAATAAAAAATTTTTTATACGATTTAAAATAATCATTTTTATCGGTATTTTGTTCAGTATCATTTGTGTTGAATGGTTCATTTTCTGATACTAGAATTTCACGCATTTTTTTTGAATTCATTGCCATTATATTTTCTGTTATTTTGAGACTAGAAAATTAAAAACATTATGTTAGTAAAATTTGTGTAGGTATAATAAACAATTTAAATCCCTACACTGAAAGTTTATTTGTAGGTATTGGTTTAAACAAACTAATACGATTAACTGTCCGATTTTTTGAATCTGGAATAACATTTGTTGTAAACAAATAGTCTGAGTTAATTTGTTTTTTTAATTTAGCTAAAATTGAAGAGAGATTCGATGCTTCTTGCCTATTAGTAATCACTTTGAACGACAAACCAATTTTATCCAAAATCTGAACTAATTGTCCAATTATGTATGTGTTCGTTTTATCTAAACATAAAGATAATGTCAAAATAAAACATGTTACATATTTAATTGAATAAGATTCTTTTATGATCTTATAATAAGCTAACACACCAGTAGTTGCCATGCAAGAACGATACAAACGTCTGGACTTTGATACGGAAGACGGTTCATTGTCTACATCATCTCTTTCCATAAAATCTAAAAACAATGTTCATATAACATTACAAGTAGGTAGTGAAATGTACCCTAAAGTGAACACCTACCATATTTAACTGTAATGTAGTCCAATTTTTGAATAGTCTGTGATAACTAAAGATATGATTATGTGATGTTATTATATTGAAACGTTACGAACTAGACCAGAATTATGTTATAGCAGTGTTTAAACTGTAAATCTAATGTTCTAAATAACGTTTGTGATTTTTGTACTTAAAAAAAGATTGATAAATCAATCATACTGCAATGTCTTATTATACTCGTCAAACATATACTAGAGTCGTATCATTTATGTTATTCTACACTAATATTACGTCAATTCAATACCAGCATACCTCAAAACTATCCTATCCATATTTTATACGAAATTAGTTATTACGATAAATAACAAAAAACAAAATGTAAAGCATCAAACGATTTCATACCTCTAATAAGTACTAACATTGATGAATGCACTGCGACAAACCGATCATTTGAAAAGGCCCTTTCTGTTATATTGTGAAATTTTGCGAAATTTCCACAAGCAAATTGATAAAAGTCTTCACATGGATCAACAGACTTATTCATAGACTCCACAAATTCTATAGCTATATTATAACCAAATATAAAACATTAATTGTTAGATATTACAGATTCTTATACTATTTCATTATCAAATTCCTAATAATTAATTAAGCTTGTAATATTAACAAACCAGATCTTAAGCAGTCTTCTGTTGTACATATCTGTCTTTGGTCTTCCGTCATCTTTAGGTCTGTTAAAAAGAACACAAATATTGAAAGGTATTTTCTTATACATGAATTACCATATCACGTAATTTCTAAATTGTGGATGCTAAGGTTACTTTGAATCGAAATTTACAAATATAATTATTACTAATTGTACGATTTGGAAATTTTCTAAAATCGAAATTAGACGTTGCTCATCGACAATATGTAATATTCTACACTCATTGTATTTTCTAGATCAAATCTCTTAGTTTACTGCTCAACGAATAAATTAAGTATAAAATATATAAAGTATATTTAATTTTTTTCACAGATTAATGTTATTGGCTTGGCCCACTAAGCATGTCAATCAACCATTTTTAAAATAAGTAATTGTAGACTATAATATATATAACATTTATTAAGTACATTATTTATAGATAATTCAATACTTACAGGTAAACGATAATCCGAAAACAGCTATTATGAGCACTAATATTATGAATATTAGTAATGCTAAGACTACGTAGAAGGTTCTCCGGCTTTCCATTTGGTTTTTGAACCTGTTTTGAGTTCAGATCAAATTGATATAAAATATTCTAAATAAAAAATATTCTATTTCCATTTTTCATTATAATGAGAATGACACAAGGATGATTTTTACGTTATCTTGACTCAAACATAAACATAATGCAATCGTTAAGGTTATATCTATGTCTTAGTTAGTATTCAATATTTTCTTTGGCATTGTAAATTAAGTCTTATTGATCTTGAAGACATAACGAGGTTTATACTTTGAGGAAAGGTATATAAATATTCTACCTTGGAATAATTTGATTATTTTTCCAATTTATCGATTGAAATCTTAATGTTAAAATGTAAGATTAAAGTTTTATAGTCATATTTGATGGCTTATTTAATTCATTTAATACACTTATACACCTAATTGCTAATCAAATATACAGTTTTTTAAATAATAGTTTAAATATTGATTAATTAAATATTGTCCACTTACATTTTTGAATAGCCTGATTCGGCATCAATAATTCCAACACCTTGTATTTTAATCGTCGTTAAATCTTTGTCATCACCTGTCGAATTATAAAAAAAACAAATTTCAAGTTATAACAAGACATTAACTTTTTATTTTACATTTTTCGTAATCGGTTAGGTATATAGAATGTTACAGTCTGGTTATTTCTTGAGATTATATTAATTTCAAGAATAAACATCTATATCTGTAAAAATGTACTTGTTGTTAGCTATTCTTAATTCTAAAGGGCGTCATATTGTTTTCCTCTATCGTACCTACATTGTAAATGTGACTTGCGTTTATCTTCAACACATTTTGAGTAAGTAGTTTAGTAAGTACTTACCTTATGTATAGGTAATAATATATTTTTATAATCATCATAGCATAATGTATAATTTATAGTGTGTTTACATTTTCGAGGTGACGACCTATGCCCAATGTTTATAACAGTGATTTGTTTATTGGTGTCATGTATCTACTCATTGAATATTATACCACTCTACGATATAATTTATGTATAGTACTATTAAATGATCTACACTCTACAGTATCATGATACGAAGAATCGGTTTCACAGAACTCTATTGTTTTATTATAATCGGTTAGATGTACGAATTCACGGTTAAAAATATTTAAGTTAAAAATTGGTTAAGTTTATTATTATAACTTAGTCATAATAATTGGCCCAATTCACTCCGATTCCATTCTTCAAACCAACAATAACACTGTATTATGTTTGTGTACCTAATAATTTAAAATATACTCTGAAGATACTATATGCTCGAAAAGCACACCCACCCAAACTGGCAAAAACTTACAACGCCGGACCATGGATTAAATATTCAAGTATATTTAATCTATGGCCGGACTAGCTTATTGAAAAAGATCACCGGTCAGTGCTGGAGAAAAAGAGCGTGAAAAAAGATGCCACTGACCAATGAAGCCCAAAGGAGTCGCCCGTTTATCGATCCACACTGCCGAAAGATTTCTCCAATAATGAAAATACGTGTAAGATGCAGTTTTAAGCGAGTTCCCTATCCACAATTTCAGTATTACCGTCGGATTCTAACTTGATCACCTCTTGTTCGGCAAGTGTCATGGCTTTCCTTTCCATTACCGGCGTGCCATCCGTAGACCGAAATACTATTCGGGTTACATATTCTATGAATATAGATGAAAACATTTTCGCTAGGCGTAAAAGCTGGGAATTTTAATAAAACCAATAAAAGGTTACTCACAAGTTGTTAAAATAGCAGTTTGAAAATATTATAGGTACATAATATGCTCTGTATTTTTTAAATAATTATTTAAGTTCAAATCAATGTATCTCAGAAGTATATCATACTGTAATCAAAATATCTAAAAGCGTAGAAACACCGTTTTTCTAATGATATTTTACAAAGAATAGCATTTTTAGTTATTTTGCATAAATGAAAGTATTTTTATTGCAAAATACTAAGAAAATTACACCATTTTATGAAATGATTTATAATTATTTTTTTTCAGGAAAATTAATAAAATAAAAACAATTAATTATTTGTTTGTATTATAAATACTCCTGTTGTAGTTTTTGCTATTATAATCTGGTTTAGGTGCCTACCTAAAATAGGGTTTTATTTAATTGTATTTGTTAATGGTAGTGTCAATTATGTCAGATATAACAAATGCATTTTGATCTATTCAAGTCACTACCATACACGAATTGGTCCAGAGAAGATGCTGAAGGATAAAATATGAATAGCGATGTCGTTGGACATAATTTGGTTTCAAAATCTAACCAATAGTTGAATTATTTAATAATATATATATATATAGGTAATATGTTTTTATTAGCAGGTGTAATTTTTTTTTTTTTTATTATTCGATAAATATATCATACACAATGCACTTACTCATTTTTGTTGTTTAATTATATTTGTCCTTTTGTGCGACCCTACCCCTTGGAGCATGAACCAGTCGTAGACTGTTGAAAGAAATCGTTGAGGTATATACTGTTGCGGCAGGCGGTACATCTAGGTATACTGATCGTCGCTATCACTTGCTAACTACTTGTTGGTTTTTGTCTAACTGAAACGTGACTTAATCGCAAAACATATTCCATGTAAAATATGTAAAGTAAGATTGGAGTACTGTTTTCCGGGATATTTGAATATTTAATCTATACTTATAGTTATTGTACAAAATATTCTTTGCACCCTTATACAGTTTAATCAATTTTGCAGGGAGTTAGATTTAGTAAGAACAATATACAGTGAAGAATTAAGTCATAGTCAGCACAATGTTCAATAGTGTAAAAGATACTGAGTGGATCGATGAATGCATATTGATTTTACAATTATTAGTGTTGTTATATTTTTAAAGCTGTCATCATCTTTTCTGGCAGTAAAAATGTTTTGATTTATTCGAGAGCCTACAAAACTGTTCCAGGAAATAATTTCTATGGTAAATATGCTTTGATTTACTGCTTTTCTGCTTCAACATATTTTCTGGTAGAAAAGTGAAATTATTTGGTTTAAGTAATCTTATGGCTTAAACCTATAATCTATACACAGAATATAGATAATTTAAATAAAATAGGTATTTACATTAAATGATTTAGGTATCATCCAAAATGACAAGCGTAGGTTCATAATAGAAAAGACTTCTCTTCTTTACTAGAGAGAAAGTGACTTGATTTTTGTTGATTAGCTACTGCTATAATGGTAGATATATTTGCTATAGTTGTCTTGTTGCAGTATTATTACCCTGTTAGTTCGATTAAATATTGAGGTTTCTAAAATTATGCACTTATGTTTTTCATGTAATAATAGTAATATGAATACAATTTTTCCAGATTTTTTAAATTATATTAACTAATACTTTTATGCAAACTAGGTACAGTAGTATAGCTTTCATCTAGCATAATTATTATTTATTATCTTTACAAACTGTGATGAGAAATATGCCGAAATGAACCCATGAACAAAATATCAAAATTTAAAAATGTAGAAAACCGTTTTTATAAATTACCACAAACATTTTTAAATTTCGTTACAGTCAAATTATATAAAATAAAATATGAGGTAAAATTTCAAATAATACAATTATGCAAATGCATAGCCGTATATTAAGTCAAATATGTGGGGGAGTTGACATTTTGGATTACGAGTGAACCGATACATGCAGTGATTTTACAATGATATATGTGTGACTTTTTTATGACAGATATGTACACTTAAAGTAGTCAAAATAATACTCCAGTTTTCAACTTCAGTAACTTTTCTGGTGGGAAAGTGAATCTAGTCGGTGCATTCTAAAAGTTCAAATTGAAAATTCTCAGTAGTTTTCAAAAGCATCATGGAAAAAAAAATTATGGAAAATTAGTTTTAAAAAAATTAATATTTTTAATTTGCCAAAAAATTGATTTAAGAGTAAATAATCAAAAATTTTTTTTGAAATATTTAAATATGCAATAAAAATCAATAAATCTTAAAAATATGAATGTGCAGAAAATAAATCCAAAATATACAAACATATGCACAAATGCACAATAAACTTTTAAATTTTAATTCCACTCACCGCAACACAAATTTGTACCAGATCAGATTTATTATATTTAGTTCCCGAATAAATATACAAAAGCATTAAGTTCCATGTCCTGATTGTAAGTATTGTCTACTCTGAGTTATAAATTGTATCTATATTCTATATTATTTATTTGTTTTACATTTAAGCATTTTTAGTTCATATTTTATTCGAAAGATAGAATTAATCGATCCTACTACAAAATTACCGGACCATAGAAATATTCTTAATATTTTATATTATCCAGTGATTACAGGTTTTTAGTTTAGCTATTATGTACAGTAAGTGAATGTTTAATGTTTCACAGACGTATAAATAAGAATTTAATGTGTTGTCATCGAATATGTTTTTTTTATCACGACCTTAGATAAAGTTATAACTATTGTTATAGCGAATGATTTATGATACAATTTCAAATCTTGTATAGGCGGAAGTGATAATATCGTTACCTTATATTTTAACCACTTCATAAATTGTATTATATAATTAGATATAAAATAAAAATATAATAGCTAATTTAAATTTATATCTTAAAATAGTTTTATTGAATATTTATAATATTAATAACTTTAATAATAATAAGAAAAATAAGAATACATCATAATATCATATTAAAATGTTATACTATGTCACTTTAATAAAAGAAAGTTATTTAAATTGTTTTCAAACTTTTAGTTGACGTAAAAAAAAATTATGGTATATGTGTTTTCCGCTTCTGACTAACGCATATCACACGAAAACGTGTATTTGGTAGCTTACATTTTTATTATTAGCTTAAATATTAATATGAATTTACATATTATCAAACTTTAAGATATGCATTTTTATATTATTTATGCTCTATGATTTCTTACGATATTTTAATTTTTATGAATGTTATGAAAATTTAGAAAACATTTTAAATTATGAAATGCTCACAATTCGTTTAAAAATTAAAATATCGTACTCAACTTACGAGGGAATATATTATTATTATATTGTATTGTTTTTTACATTATTTGCTTGTTTTTCTTGTAGAATGTTTAGTTATTATAACCAAATTGTTTGAAAGTAATAGTATTGTATTTTTCTTATTATAAATCATATTTCAAAATAATATAAGTATACAATATTCGGCACATGCTGCGCTTTTGGCTTACTTCGTCGAGGTCAACGGAAACTGAAGATCTTATTAGTACAATAATACATAAAATAAAAAAAGCTCCGTTGGCTGGACAAGTACAAATAATAAATAACCATTGCAATTTGTAATAATGAATAAATAATAATCATTTTGGAAGAGATATTAGATACAAGGAAATATATAAATTGGTAGTTATTGGTACTAGTTATTATATACCACCGAGTAATATGTACATGCATTGGTAAGAGGACCTGACTTAAGAAAAGCTCTCAACAATATTGTCGATAAATCCCAAACTTCAGGTCTGCGCACACTCATGAAAAGCACGTCTTACCTTATCGCTTGGGTTGTCTACATTCTACATTGTATAACTTATACTTCAATTATTATTATCATAGGTAGGTGTCATTGTAATATTGAAGCTGAAAACACATTTGTAAGATGAAGACAGCACAAAATTCTGCTCTTCAAATGATGTACTTGTAATGACTGTAGGTAACCTACTTACCTAGTAAATATCTTATAATTTATTTTATAATATTTCTAAAATTAAATTTAAATTGATATTCGCTTTAAAAGGGCCTATAATAGCTGTTGCCCCTGTTCACCGCTGCTTGGATTTTAATGGATTGGAGGAATTCCTTTTATAGTCTAACCTTATATGCTGTAAAATTAACTAGATTTTAAGGTTTAATTTAAAAATCTGTATACTTATTATTATTTTACAGTTGAAAATTATATTTAATTCCAAGGAGTAATATTGTTTTAATCTATCGTATAAACAGTAAATGTTACTTGCGTCAATATTCAGTACATTTTGATTAAGTGGTTTTGTAGGTACCTAATAAATAATAACTAGGGATGAAGACTTCTAGTACTCAAAAATCTCAAAATATGTATGCACACATGCAATTAAAAAAAACATATGCACTTTAATATTCTCTAAAAAATGTAATATCATATAAAATATGAAATCTAAATTAAAATATTTATGTGAAAAAAATATAAAATTATAATGTTAATTAATTTTTAAAACGTCAAAAAAATGATTACAGGATAATCAATATCGCAGCATACGATAAATTATGAAGGACAACTGATATTTACTTCCTACTATCATACACGTGTCGCAATGTTATCGGCCAGATAGTGAACCGATAATATTAATACTTTATATTGGTTGGCCCTAGACTTTCGGAAAATAATATTTTTAAACAGACTTTCATATGATTTTTGTAATACAATTTTCCAAATTCATACCAACATATAGTATATATATTATATGCTCTCGATTTGTCTAATAAACATACTCAAATATTAATTTATATTAAATTACCGCAAAAATATTTAAAATATAGCTTTCTTGTGATATGAAACGTATTCATACATCATTGACATTGTTCTGCGACCTTTCTAGACAAATAAAAAAAAAATAAAAGTCATCACCAATAATAATTGAATGGTATACCTACAATTATGTATATAGTCTGTTTACATTTTCAAGTTGACAACATCTGCACAATGTTTATAGCTGCGTTTTGTCTGTTGGTGTTACTTTGTATTGGAACATGCTATACAATGTAATATTTATAACATAGATATTACAAAATGATGTTAGGGATTCAGATACCCGGTATCCGGAACTCGTTGTGCTTCACCCACCTTGGCGAAGGAAACAGGTGCTTTATAAGCTGTTCGAACTCAGACATAGTTTGTGTGTTAGGTATTACCTTCCCTACTCCCATCTGGTGCTGAAAAACACTGTACTAGATTGTAGAACACTACAACTTATGTTTCGAAAGCATGGACCATTTTTTAAACCAATCTCATTGAAAATGTCCATTGTAGTTGACTAAAGAAAACAGTGGGCACTGGGCAAGTGGGTAACACCCTGCTATACAGTAGATATTTAAAAAGAATCACTTTACTGGATGTGATATATTTGAATTCAATGAAATAAAATCATTGTATAAGAAAAACGATTCCTTACAATAACGATTAGACTGTCAACCTATATTTTACAAAGTATATTTTATGATATCATTATCATTAAAGTGATTTATTTTACTATTCATAATTCAAAAGCTTTATTTATTTTTTGACAGCATAATAGCATTTTAAAATGACATTGTGTCTACAATATAACAATATAGGTACTTTAAAAGTCTTAAATATACCCTGAATAATATTATTAAATTAAAACAATAAATGTCTATAAATATCACCATATTTTACATTTTTCATTTTCTGGATTCATTTTGGAACCTTTTTTACAATTCCATACTTCGCTAAATTCATCTGAATTGGTTAGTCCTGCAATCACTCGTATGCTATTTGGACTGTGAACATCTAATCTGCTCTTTGATAACGAATCAGGTGTTGGTTCTTCACAAAAATTCTAGTAAAAAATATTACACGATGAATAACTAGCGCAATAAAAATATAATTTAATACTAAATTTATTGACGTTTTATAAATTGGCACTTTAACTACTTACATTTGCAAAAGATAAATAATACATTTGTTCATTACTGTACTGTTCAAATCCTGGTAGTTTAGGTTCTTTGCCATTATCATTTACAAATTTTCTATAAGCCCACAATGCTTCCCTCAATCCACCATTATCAGCAATATTTTCATTTAATGTTTTTTTCCCACTCATCTGAAATATTAAAATTGAATATAGGTTGAATAGATGGATGATTTTTAAATAATTTTTGAAAATTTTATTTATGTTTGATTGATTTGAAATGACTTTTTTTTTTTTTTTTTTGTGTGGTATCGAGAACCGGAGTGGGGACTGCTTTCGCATTACGTCCACTTTGAAATGACTGACAGTACATTTTCTCTGCACCGCTAGATGGCACTAGGTTTAGTACTTTGCCTGAACGGTAACCACATGTTGACGCCTCAGGAAAACGTAATTCGGATTTTAAAACTATTTATTCTTATCACTTTAGTTGATAATTTATTATTATAAAATCCTGTTGTACTTGGCGTGGAGTGTAGGTTGCTACCAGTCGCGAAATATGACAGGAGTAAGTAACGGCTACAGGTACTAGCTCCCGGATGGGTGACCACCGGGGTTCATAGTAGTTAAATACTTGCCACACATACATGTGTTTGCTAGTTTGCTACCTACCGTAACAATAATCCTAACAATCGTAAAAAAAAACAACCTACCGTACCAACCCCTTACTCTTACCATACTTCATAACCTCTACAAGAGCTGGCTATGGACCAATTGCGCCTAAAACCAAATTTGTATTTTAGGGTCAATATACCAATTGCGCTGCATATAGTTTTGGGTCAGTGTACCAATTGCACTCTTTATATTTTACCAGTCACTTTAGCTAATAATCAATATACCAATTGCACTTGTATTCAAATTTGCCTGATATTTATTGATCAATTGATTATTAGCTAAAGTGACTGGTTTTAATATATTTTATAACAGTATCGGGAATTTTATAAAACATTATTATTATCACGCACATATCCCTACATATTATCCTAACCAAACCATCAAAATTGTTACTGATTATTAGTGTACCTATTCATTTATTTTTATATTATTTATATTTATAATTACATTTTTTTGACGTTCTAACTTGTGATAACTTAGTATATTTATTAATTTATTTGTATTATATATTTTTTTTAATTAGCATGTTATTATTATACCTCGTGGTGACTAAATGAATTATTTTAATATTTAATGTAATTGCCCTGTTATACTTATGATTATATTCTCCTTTCCTCGTAGTCGAAAAATTTATTATTTAACATACATATTATTCTGTAAACTAACCAAATTATATAATTCTAAATTGTAATGCCATGTTCAAATTATTATTTAAAAAAATATTATTATTATTTATTATCAAAGCATGCAAAATACAAACATTATGATTACTTTAAACTCAAAATTAAACCTTGTAAAACTGTATAATACATCTCACAATATATTATGCATTAATACCCGCAAAAAAATTGGTTAATATGTAATAAAAACCAAAAATATGTACATATATATATTTAATCAAATAATAAGTTTTCCTAAGGTAATGTAAAATGTATAGAGCGCAATTGGTCTATCGACCCTAAAATTTTTAGAGCGCGATTGGTATATCGACCCTAAAACGTTTAGAGCGCAATTGGTATATGAGAAGGTAATTTTAAGCGCAATTTTTAAACTCCCCAAGAGCTAATGACCATTGTCGCCGGGCATAAGTTCAATAAAAAAAAATGCTATTGTGTTGTAAAACCATTTATTATTTTATAAACAACTAGATAATTTTCTTATGTAAGAAAAATCCATGAAACATAAATATGGTTTTAGGGAAGAGAGTTACCATGGTAGCAATGACAAATGTTATAACTTAAAAGTGTCACAAAAATGATCTCGAAAAAATAGGTCATAAAAAAAAGTTGTGGTCAGTCCAAAACCATATTTGTGTAAATAAAAAAGTATACTTACTTTCAAAAAATGTTAGTAAAAAAGACGCATTTAACTGTAAATAACTAGTTTTAATTTAGCAACACAATTAAAAACTTATTTAAAAAATACCTTTTTTTTTAATCCAGGTATTAAATAAGAATCATAGTGCTGGATGAAACAATCGGTGCGTTTTTCATACTCCTCGATAGTTTCATTAGTCCACGATATATTTTCATTTCCATCTTGATCGAACTTTCGGCCAATATTGTCAAAACCATGTGTCAGTTCATGACCCAGTAGGAAACCAAAAAAACCATAGTTGAGCATTCTTAAATAATTATTATTGATAATCAATACATTCATTTATCTTTAATAATAAACTTCAACATACTGTAAATCATGTCCAATGAAAGGAAATTGTAATATACCAGCTGGAACGACTAAAAGTATAATATACATAATATTTTAGTTTGAGTAATTATTAAATTTAAATATATAATATAGTTGAGTTTTAAAAATTGTATAAGTTACCTATTGCATTTAACTTGATTGCGTTGTACGCATTAACTTCTAAAAAATTTGGTGCCCTTATAAACAAATAAGGATGGTATAGTTATTTATTATTCAAAATTATTAGTTTTTACTCACTTGTCTATTATGTAATCATTTAATTGCTTCTTTTTTGAAAAAGTGTTTTTCAAGTCTTTCGTAGCACAACGTTCAATGTTGCCAAAGAAGTCATCTTCTACTACTTCAAACTAATCAAATATTCAAAATAATCATTCGAATAGTATAAAAAATAAATACAAATTAATGAAACATTAAATGAAATAGTTACTTCAGAGTAGTAATCATCGAGTTTTTTCGAGTCATTTATGAATTCAGGAAAGCCAATTATCGTTCTCATTTTCTCTGCTTTGTATAGTGTCCTTTGTTTTGTCGTATCGTCCATCCAATTTAACTCTTCAACTATTTTTTTGAAAGCCCAATGAATATTTTTAAGCATTTCAGCCACCTAAAAAACACATTTCTATTATTCGTATTTACAAGAGTTCTGTAGGTATTTTTGTTTTTATTACCATGCTCATATTATTATATATTGGTTTCATGGCTAGAAAAACATGAGAAATAGCCAGCCCCATCATTGAGTTTACTAAATATGCACAACTAAGTGATCTTAAAGCATCATTTTCTAATCCAGTTGCTTCAGAGGAGAATTTATCTAGCATAAATCGCATTTCATTTGTAGTGAATGGAAAAAGAGTGCCAACCACTTCCCACCATATATTGATGACTAAAATTATACGTACACATCATACAAATATCTATACATCTACAACATTTATATTATTAATAATTGGCAGATAAGTCAGAGGCAACAATATTTGAGTATTTTACCATAACAAATTTGAATAATATAATATAAATAGCATACTAGATGATCCCGTTCACTTCTTTTCCCATTAAAATTACCTTACCTGACCTAATTGTATAAATGATTCAAAATTTGTACTCAATTCGTAATTTTGTACTGCGCTTGGTGATGTTCGAAACTGCTGGTGACCAATTCCAGTGGATTTACCCAATCTTAATCTCCATTAAGGTTTTTTTTTATCACAGTCATATGAAATATAAGTCTAAAATTATTTTAAATTATAATAATTTTTATTTTCTCGCATTTTTAGCTTTGTACAGGTGAACCAATTTTGACAAAATTCATTTTATGACCGTTTTAAGTTGAAATTTATACAACATTGAATATTCACTTGATGTCCCATGTAGTGATTTTCTTATTTTGTTGTAATTCTGACTTACATGATATGTTTATCTCATCAATTCATATACTTGATAAAATTTTCAAAATATTTTGACTTGCTTTGAACGGTTTACGGACATTTTTAACTTTTAATTGTTTGAAATAAATTTTATTTTTCAATAAATATCAATTACATCATATTTGTCCGGTGAAAAGTTTAAAAATGCAATACATATTGATACAATATCAGTTGAAAAATATTAAAAATGTATGTTTACGATTTTTTTCTTATAAGCATTTAAAGTTTAAATGTTTACGAAATTTATCAAATTGAAAATGTATAAATTACATGATACTTAAATATTTATGAAATATTCTACTTAAATATCTGAGAATCAAAAAGTTCATTTAACAACTTGTTAATTCTGCAACCAAAAAATTTAAATTGTATGTACAAACATATTTTTTTATAGTTTTTTTATGTTCAAATTTGGTCAAAATTACATATTATTAAATAAACAAGAATAGTGGTTTAAGTTATTTTGTAATAATTTAAAAATATTATTCGTGAGTACTTGAAACTTTTATTTTTATTTTTATACACACAATGACTTTTCATATATAATTTTTTATACTACTATTTCTAATACTTCTATAAAAAATCTTAAATATGATATTAAAAAAAATTAAGGGCCACTCATCAAGATGAAATACCTATAGTCTATAGATCCTAGCGATAATGTAAATGGGAAAAATTGTATTCCTTATATATTAGTATTTCTAAGCTACTCGTATATTAATATAAAAACCAACTATTATTACAAGGTATGTTCTTACTTACTAAACTGATCTTTATGTTTACTGATTAATTTGAACAAAGCTTCAAAGTATTCAATATTAGATAATTGAATTATATCAGTTTCAAAATCCAATTTTACATCCTCCGCGTCCACAAATAAAATTGTAAGGTATTCTTTCCAATCAATCTACATCGTTTTTATTTAAAATGTATTTTATTATTATTTATTTTAAATTATTATTCTTCACTACAGGTTGGTACTAAAATGAATTATCGGGTTTTAGTGATAAATCCTCGCAACATATACAAGTGTTCTAACTGACTCTAGTTAAAAACCTAATATAAATAACATTCAGGCTAACCACCATCGATTTTGAAGCCTTAACTGAATGAAACAGTGCAATTATTTTTCTGTTGAATTTATTTTAATTGTTATAAAATTATATTGTATCGGAAACATAGGTGATATAATAATAAATTACTCACAATTTTCTCGTTTGGCTTAGTGAAATTCTGCGTAACATTATTTGTAAAATTTTGTAATTCATCAACTGTCATAACTGATGGAAGGTCAGCATCACTATCATATATTTTATTTATTATCTACAGTAAAGTATTCACTTATATAATTAAACTACACAAAAAAACATGTTATGGTTAATTGTAATATTACTTTTGAATATTCTTCTTCGAAACTTGATATTTGAGATATTTTTTTAGTTTTAAGAATTGGTTTATACATTTTACAACGATTTGATTGTAATTTATAAATTTTGCACATTACAAAACTAATAAATGTATTATATGTATTATATTTGTTTTTAATATCATTATTTATGTCTCCTTTTATTTTTGTATCTAGAGTTTCATGCATTATCCTTGGACTTATTTTCTTAATATTTTCTGTTATTTTGTGACTAAACAATTAAGACATTATTTTAGTAAAAATTTTTTATGTAGAATGGAAAAGTTTTAATTCTTACAGTGAAAATATATTTGTATCACTTGGTTTACCCAGACTTATTCGATTAACTGTTTGATTTTTTGTATCAGAGTTAACATTTGTTACGAACAAATAGTCTGAGTTGATTTGCATTTTTAATCTAGCTAAAATTGTCGAGAGACTTGAAGCTTCTTGCCTATTAGTAATAACCTTGAACGACAAACCAATTTTGTCTAAAACCTGAACTAATGGTTTAGGTGTGTATGTGTTCGTTCCATCTAAACATGAAAATAAAATTTAAAAAAGGCATACCACCTATTTAATTTAATAAGATTCTGCTATTATTACACAATAAGCTAACACACCAGTAAATTCCATGATGCAAGAACGATACAAAAGTCTGGATTTCGATAGGAAAGAAGGTTCATTGTCAGTATAATCTCTTTTCAAAAAATCTAAAAACAATATTCATTCAACATTATAAGTAGGTAATGAAATGCGTTATAATGTGCATACAGTATGCAAAATTGAACTAAAATACATTTAGTTAAAATGTTCAATAGTCGACCTTCAAGGTTAAGAGCTAGACCGGAATTACGTTACTTCAATGTATAACTGTAAATGTAACTTACTCCATAAAGATCGTAATTTTTGTACTTCATGTAACTTCTTGCAAACGTTATACAATCAGTTATTCTGGAATATCTTAACATACCTACCGACGTAAAAATAGAACTCGTCGAACATATACTAGAACTGTATAATATATATATATATTATACACTAGTATCCTAAAAGTTAAAGGTCACAAAACTATCTCCCATATTTTATATGCAATTATAACAATAAAGAACAAAAAGCAAAATGTAAAGCATCAATCGATTTCATACCTCTAATATGTTCTAACGTAGTAATATGTGCTTCGATAAACCGATTTTTTGAAAAGGCCATTTCTGTTATATTGTGAAATTTTCCGAAATTTCCACAAGCAAATTGATAAAAGTCTTCACATGGATCAACAGATTTATTCATTGACTCAACTAATACTGTAGCTATATTATAAGAAAATATATAACATTAATTGTAAGATATTAAAAATACTTATAATATTTCATTAATACACCCCTAATTAATAATTATGCTTCAATGCTTGTA
Organism: Myzus persicae; assembly: GCF_001856785.1. Taxonomy (NCBI): domain Eukaryota; kingdom Metazoa; phylum Arthropoda; class Insecta; order Hemiptera; family Aphididae; genus Myzus; species Myzus persicae. The sequence goes on along the minus strand of NW_019104050.1, from coordinate 10,369 downwards.
ATATAAACGAACCAGATTTTAAACAGTTTTTTGTTGTACAAGTCCGTGTCTGGTCTTTCTTCATCTTTTGATCTAAGCAAGAGAACAAAAATATTGAAAAATTGTTGTAGAAATATTGTTTTGAAATTGTTGATCCAATGGTTACTTTGAAGAGAGACTTACAAAAGTAATCATTACTGATAGTACGAACCAAGGGATATTCTAAAATGAAAATTATACCTGCATGTCGGCAAAGCTATAATTTTTTGCTTCAAATCAATATTTGTGTATTTAAATAAAATATATATTTTTGTTTTGAATGTCCTGTGGTACAAGACCGCGCGTGATTCATTTTTTGTCAGTTAATACAATTTATGACTACGCAATGCTATGTCGACAATCAAAAGAAAACATTTAAACGACACTTAATGTAATGAAAAAACATGTATTTATGTATTTTAATTCTTACTAGGAAATTATAAAATAATATTAAACAGAAATTGTATTTTGTATATCAAATCTTTTAGTTTAATACCCAACGAATAAATTAAGTAGGTAAAAAGTATATTATAAAGTATGTACACATTTTTCCACAATTTAATGTTATGGGCTTGGCACACTAATTCCGGGTTGCATGAAAAATGTATTAATTTAAAGGCCTAATACAATTTAAAGGAAAAATCGTGGGCCACTAAGTCGTGTTTAGAAGATTATTAGCTCACTATTGATTCGTTAAATGTTAAGTGATTGTTCATGAAACCCAGTATAAGCATGTCAATCGGCCATTTGAAAAATATGTATTTTGTAAACTATTATGTTTATAACATTTATTAAGTACATTATTTATAAAAAATCAATACTCACAGGCAAATGATAATCCGAAAACAGCTATAATGAGCACTGCTAATATGAATATTAGTAATATTAAAACTATATATAGGGTTCTTCGGCTTTCCATTTTGTTTTTGAACCTGTTTTGAGATCACATTAATTTGATAATATGAAATACCCTAACCCATATTTAATTAATCTTTCCCAATTCTTCTATGATCTTAAGGATACAAAGACGATTTTTAAGTTGTATTGAATCAAATACAAACATAATGATTTGTAGATCTTAAAACTACAATGAGTTTTGTTATTTGAAAATTGGTGTATTAACATTTTACGTTTGAATACTTTGATTATTTTTCCAATTGATTGACTGAAATCTTTATAATATAATTAGGTGATCCCATGAACTTCGTTGTCCGTTAAAAAAGCCAACTATTTAATTAATAATTAATTTTCCATTCATCTTTCTTAATTTCTTCCTTAAGAACCTTTTCCTGGCAATAATGAATAAAAAAAAAAATAAGTGAAATCAGAGCAGTCGTGATGCCGTGACCAAGGGAAATATTGATTAAAATAGAGAAAAATATTTTTGAAAGGCCACCCTTAGTAGCTCGGGGTTTAAAAAATAGCCTATAACCTATTTTTAGACCCATCAAATATACACAAACAATTTCACGAAAAGCAGTCAAGTGGTTTCAGAAGAGTTTAATAACAAACCCTGTGACCGCAGAATTTTATGTATACGATATCAATTTTAAGTTTGATAAATATATTTGAAAGTTGAGTTTATTTAACTTGTCTAAGAAAATAATATATAATTGCTAATTAAATATACCTAGGTATATTTTTAAAAATAATACTTGAAATATAGATTAATTAAATATCGGCCACTTACATCTTAAAATAGCCCGACTCTATATCTAGATCTTTAAATCCACCGCCATTTAGTTTACTAGTTGGTAAATCTTCGTCATCACCTATCAAATTTAAAAAAAAAAATGTATTTTGATTAAAATAAAAACTAAACTATATTTAAAAAATTATTATCTATCGTTTCATTATAAAATATTACAGCCTGGTTATTTCTTTAAATCATTTTAATTCCAAGAGTAAAAATGTGTATCTGTATAACTGTACTTAATGTAACTAATTATCTTACCGGCAGAATCGCCATGACTACCTAGAGATAATTCGTACTTGTCGAAAACTTTAAATTAAATGTTTCAGAAATGATTATTATCAATGCTGTCTAGAGACTAGAAGCCATTTAATTGATGTGTTAAATTTGAATTAAATGACATAAAATCATTGTTTACTAAAAACGATTCTGAGCCAAGACATTCTGTCAGTCTATGTGTTATGCACTGAGGTCTGCACTTAGACTTAATAATAAGTGATGATAGCTTTTCTTAAAGGAGCACACAACACAAATAAAAAAATTCTTTAAATTTTTTTTAAATGTTAAAGTATTGTAGTTATGGTTATATGAAATGATTTTGTGAAGAAACGATGTAAAAATAAATATTACTTTAAGAGATATTAAAAGATTTAGAATAGCCTAATGACGTCACTGGGCCGGAGTCATCGTAATTGCCTATCTTAAACGTGTAAAAGTTCCTTGCTTCATTCAACGATTTATCCACCTAAACTTTTTCTTTTTAAAATTTAATTGACGTATAAATTTGTGGTTTTCATGGCGAGCGGCGCGTGGCGTTCGAACAACGGGTCCGCCGTTTAACCAAAATGTCTGTTTTAAGATTTTTAATATTTAAAAAACTAAATATCGTATTGAAATTCTGATACTTGCATCGTCTTAAACACATAAAACCACATATTTACATGCAAATTAAATTGCAAAAATAAAATGTTTAGGTTGATAAATCGTTGTGTGAACCGAGGAACTTTTATACGCATAAGATAGGTAATTACGATGATTCCGGCAGAGTGACGCCACACGTCTTTTTTCAACTGCTCATAACTTATTGAATAATGTGAGTAGAAACGTAAAACCTACACCATTATCCTTAGAATTGAACATTCTTTAAAATAATAAAACTTATTTTTTGTGTTGTGTGCTCCTTTTAACACAAAACAAATAGAGGTGAGACATTTCTTTATAAGAATCGAAAAACATAATTAATATACTCAGTTAGAGTACATTTAATAAATGATATATAGTTTAATAGTAAATATAAGCACCGAATCCGTAATAAAGCATACGTAAACACTTACTGGCATTCGAACATTTTTACTGTAAAATAATTTTTCCACTATATAGAAATTAACATATGCATACGCCATACAATATATAACACATCTTAACAAGTAGGAACTTTCACATTTCATTTTA